>NW_018128163.1:83406-134303 GCF_001952655.1 Monopterus albus
TTTTTTTTTTTTGCTGTTGTTTTTGTTGTATTGTAGTGGTTCCACTCTGGGTCAGTACAAAAAGAGAGCGAGAGACACATGCATACCACTGCTGGCACCGCTGTTTCAAATCCATCAACAAAAGAAGAAAGAAAACGGGCTGAGAGGGGCTAAAAAAAAAGAAAAAAAAAGGAGGGAATCGGGGGGACCAGTTGCTCCCATTTTACAAAATGTAACAAAATTTTTCCCACAAAATTTTTTTTTTTACAAATCTGTAGCAATACAGAAAACAAAACAAACAAACATAGATCCTATTTACAAGGAGAAGAAGAAGAACCCTTTTTTTCAAAAGTGTAGTGAGAATGCAGCAGATCCAGCTTTGGCACTCGGCGATTTTGTTAGGTTTTTTTTGTTTTGTTTTTTTAAATCCAACATGTTGGTCGGTCGGTCTCAGACTGCTGCTGCAGGCACACAATCAGTGCTCCGGTTCACCCTCCTCCTCGTCCTCACGTCTCCATGGCAACACAGGTCACGCACAACATCACCTCAGTCACTAGCGTCAGTCCATCCGCCCGAGTTCACGACCTGTTAATCCCCCTCTCACGAGATGGACTGTGCCTCCTTCAGAGTGGCTTAAAGGAGAAGTTCAGGGCTTTTAGGGCCTTACAGTGAAGTGCTAATGGGCACGCTAGTTTCTCCTTAAAGGGGAAGTTCAACATGTTAAAAACAGAGCTCTTACTGATGATTAAGGGTCAGGATGTTAACAAAACCAAAGCAAGCTTCTCTCTGACAGGAAGGTAATCAACTGCCGCTCCCATGTTTGGGCTATTAAAGAGAAGGTACAAACTAAACCTCCTCCTCTAAGGGTTCTTCAGCAAAATTTAATCAATTCACAGGTTAAAGACATTAAATACAATGCTCCTAATTTTGCTACTGTTAGTCCTGCTCTCCACGAACAAAGCCTCGTCTTTATGGGAAGGCTGTTTAAAAGCTGTCATTCAGACCTGACCCCCTGTTGAAGGGAAGGTTTCATTTGAGGGATCAGTTATTCTGGGATTTTAACATCCCTGTCAATTCTCCCTCAAACGGAAGCTTGAACACGTCGAACCTTTGATCAGTCATGTGACTGTCTGCAGCGCCATGGAAACCTTCTCCTCGCCTTACGTCTGACGGTGTTTGTGCACCGAGCCCCGTCTCTGTACAGACAGGGTGAAGATTTGCGCCTGTACTGTAACACTATCAGAAAACTCACATCATTGTGCAAAATGAAAAGAAAGCAGCAACTTGAGATTCACTGTAAAGGAGGGAACATTTCAATTATCTTCACAGCTCGTGACCCTGAATTTCTCCTCGCACTCTTCAGATTCCAATTTGCATGTCTACGCCTCGGCTGAATCACATCTGTCACCGCCGAGGCCCAGTCTGATTTAAACTCAGCCTTTAGCGGTGGACGTCACATCTGTGGAGGGGTCACCTCAGGTCGCAAGCACTGATGGGCCGACATGATGGAGGAGGATGGTGTGCGACAATCAAGAGATCAAAAGGAAAAAAAAATCTGTGAGAAATAAAAAGAAAAAATACAATCTGATTTAAACTCTTCTTCTGTTGCTCCATTCTTCATTTTCTTTCCTCCTGTTTGTTTCCAGCAGCAGTGGCGGCAGCAAATCCTATTCGCACCTGAAACGGACAGAGAGAAGAAAGGGAGGGAAAATACATTAAACTGTCAAACGTTCTCTGGCACAAGAGAAATGTCAGTTTCACAGGAACTCAGATCATTCCCACCACAAACACGGCGAAGGGGGGAAAAACACCAGGGAGGGGGATTAAAAAGCAATCGCTGTGCCAGGAGCCGGTGTTTTCAATCACCTGGTGCTGCTGGGAACTGGGACACGGCTTCCTGGTCGACGGCAGACCTGACCGGCTGCTCGCCCTCCTAATCCATGTAGGAGGGGAACTGTGTTAAACTCATGCTTTGTGTAGCGGTGATTAAACGAGGCCCGCGGACGCTGCGACTACACCACCAAGACAACGGATGGTACAATCATACACAGATTCATCCTTTATACAGAAACTCCAGTGAATGCCTGAAAAGTGGTCGGAGCCTTTATTCACCTGAGCTGCAGAGGGAACAAGGCCTTTATTCTTAAATTCCTCTGATACAGAAGAAGCTCACCTGGGTTTAGTTTGCCCCATTAATGCCAATTCAAAAACCCACCAGTGGCACATAAAGGAGCCGACACAGATCTCGCTAGACTGCTGAAGATTCAGACTCTTCCCAAAAACCTAGAGGAAGAAAAAACCAGTAACTCCAGAACCAGGTGAACTAAAACACCTTGAAAGGACAGCCAGTGTTCCCGGGAACAAAACCTCCCAAACAGTTACAGCTTGGTTAAATCTGGAAGTCCACACGACTGCAAGTTTCCAACTATGAACGAAAACATTAACAGTTCTGCCGCTGTAGACTCACTTTCTCTAAAGGTAACATCTGTGTCGAGATGGAAGCCATAACTGAAACGCTGTCTTCCATCCCTCCAGTCTTCTGATGGGCTTTGGCTCTGAAAGTAGCTGTAGCTGATATTTTTATACCCGTTCATGACAACGTGTGTGGTAGTGCGGAACCTACAGAGGACGACTGGCTGAGTCTGCAGCTAGCCTCAGCTTTACGGAGCTTTATGGTGCATTCCAGCTCACTGTTTAGTGTCGGACCACAACTTCACTCTCGCCGCTTTCATTACTACAGCGACTGTTTTCAGAGGAGACGCTCCAAACAGCCGCTGTCCATGACCTGCCCAGCAGCAGACAGAGCCGGTCAGAAACCAGCTGGGGAAGAGTGGAGCTTTTAGCAGCTCCAGAGCCAGAGATTTCCCTCAGGAGGCGGTGGAGACCGAACAGAGAGCTAAAAGAGGGGGGAACACTGGGCTGAGGCTTTGACTCTGGAACTTCAGCTGACGTTCAAACTGACAGACGCCCATAAAGCTAAGCTAGTCCAGCAGGTTGAAAATTCGCCTAATCCCTCTAAGAAAAGCCTGTTTTTAAATAAAGCGCCAGTGCTGATAACAGTGGCTATAATCTCGACATCACGTTCGCTGTCCACAGCTCTGGTTCCAGTAGTAAATCAACGCTGTCGAGTCACTCACCACTCTGCTGCTCCCCTAACAGAAATATTATTTCCAGTTGCTCCCACTTTGCTGCTTTTTCAGTCCCTGTTAATCAACTGTCAATAAAGCTCAACACTTCCTGCAGATGTTTCAAATCAAAAGCCCGCCAGGAAAAGGAGTCATTATGTCCTTTCAGTTGCTGGAGGGCTTTGAAGGAAGTGTTTAGTTACACATCATAATGAAGCTTTGGCAAAGGTTCAATAAGGAAGCTCTGCTCTCCCACATTCTGCCTTTATTCCTCTGCCGTTTCTTCCTGCTCCAATCTGTTTCCCACGCTTTCTGATGTCACCATATCTTCCTTCCTGCAGTTCTTCTGGAGACAAGAGGATTTATCAGCAACTAGTTTCACTTTCAAAATGAAGACCTTTCTTCAGACATGAAGGAAGGCTCTCTGTGTTTGTGCAACTTCTCTGAAGCATTTCCTCTGAGCTCACTGTGGATGTGTTGAAACTCAGCCGTGATGAAATCATCAGCTCGAACATAAGGGAGAAGCGCTTCTGTTCAGCTGGACGAGCAGTGAACAGTTGTTCCATCAGCTGGACAATCAGACACTGTTAGAGAACTGCTGACGCTCCAATATGGCCGACAGATGGAGCATTTTACCACCGCCGCACACACAAAACAGCAGAATGACGGACGCCTCCAACAGTACAGTGCAACGGCGTTTCTCCAGATGGAAAACAACAACCGTGTTCATTTTCAAACTTTGCAGACTCAGACGTTCAGCTGATGGACTGACCGCTGCCTTTTACCAAACAGACCCATCTGACTCCCATTCAAGTTGAAGAAAGTCACGTTGCAAATGATGCAAAAACACACACAACATACACATAAAGACAATAAAAAAACGCCTCAGACCCACACACACACACCTAAGAGGAAACAAACAAAAGAAAAACAGCAAAGATGCTTCACAGCTCAGCCACATACACAAGTGATCGTGTTTCTTCACCAGAGCTGCCTGAAAAACTGCGCGAAAAGAACAGACAATTAAAAAACACACACAAAAATAAGCCATGAAAAACTAATTAGTGTGCTACCATGAGCTGTCCCACAGGCTGTCAGAAATTAAAGCTGCTAATGCAACAACCTGGGAGGAGCATTTCAGCGAGGGAGCAGAGGTTCTAGAGAAGTTCTGCAGAAAAACAAGTCAGTCAATTATCTTTACCGAGATGATTTGTATTTTTTTTGTTTTTTTTTTACCAGAACACTTCCAGGAGGTTTTAACGATGTTGATCTCCAATGTTTCTTCACAAAGGGCTGAATGAAAAACATCTGTATTATGCATCTCCTGACTTTGTCACTGTGCGCATTTTCACACAGAACTAAATGCAAATAAAAGTAAAATAAATGTTTAGATTTTGATGCAGAAACTTTTTAAAGGACGTGGCGGCTGAGTTATTTTCTCCCGCACTGATCTCAACAAAACACATCAGTGTCACTGTTCTTTTTGAAAAACACTGCAGCAAATACAAACATTCTTACACAGCTTCTTTTATTAAAACACATGACATTTTGAGGACTGTGCAGCCTTGGAGGAGGTGTGAGCTCTCTCTGCTTTCTGGTTTAATAAACTGATTATCTCTGTTTTCAGTACAGATGTGTTGCAACATCAGGGCTGCAGCTTCGGGTGATTATGCCTTCAAATCAGACTTCTCACTGGGGAAAAAGCCTTAAAACCCTCCTTTTTTATTTGAACTGATGGAAGAAAAATTAAAAGACATGATGATTTTCATGTTAATATTGCTGTTACCTGGAAACAGGTGACTCCCAGTGTCTGCTGCCTCTGTGTCTTACATTATAATAATGTCAGGGAGGAAGAGGCACTGCAGCATTTTGGCAATTAAACCTTCATCTACGTATAAGCTACGACTCTTGATAAGTTATTATGGGATGCTGCGCCGTGCTCGGCTGATTAAATGAAGCCCTGAGCTGCTGTGATTAGTGAGACAGGACAATGGATGGCACGCACACACACACACACGAGCTGGAGACACCACATCAATTCGCGCTGCAGGAATTTGCTTTTGCTCCATCAATCGTTACAACTGCTTCATAAAATCTGGGCGATACCATCGCTCTTTATTACCATCATCTTCTAGTGGCACCTCTGACCCGACACACCCAACGTGTAGACAAAAGAAAAGCATGCTTCAACCAAAGAGAACAGAATCACAGACTGAGTAACAGAGGCTTGATGCTTTGACCCAGATGCTCAGAGCCCACACATTTCCAACAACCACAGGTTATTTTATGACTTATTTGGTCCATTCACCGAACGTGTCCTTTCGTATCCCTTCATTTTTAAAATGTGTTTTCTGCAGCCGCCTCTTGGTAATTAATTTCAGAGCTATTATTCTTAAAACTCTCAGCAGATATTTGTCTCTTTTATCTTTGCTTTTGAAAAGAACACGCTGATGATTAATAGAGAATACTATCAGGGGATGTATATTTCATTTTGATAATGTTCTGCTTAACGGCTGAATAACTTTTCATAAGGATGATTTTAATTACTATTATGGCAGCGGAATATGAGATGCTCTTCCTCTTTGTGTTACGACAGGAGACAATTTCTGACCAAAACCACTTTTAATTTCTCCTTCATTAACATTTGTTGGAGAGTTTATGATGCCTGCTTTTCCCGTCTCTAGATTTTATTGTGTTTTATTGACTAAGATGTGTTAAATGGTCTTTCGCTGTTTGTACTGGGACTTTTCTATGTATTTGGGATTAACGCCACAAAGTGAAGCTGTCTCCTGGGGTTGTTATTTGACCTCTGTTTTCACTGGCTGTCACATGGAGTCAGTATAAACATGCACTAGTCGATATTTTTCTATTAACAGCGGATCAAATTACAATGTGTAACGTGAAAGGTGACAAACCCATAGACAGCGATTGTCCCACTCTGGGTTTCTCAGCTCGTTGCTCTGGCTATCTGGCCCACAGTCTCTCAGCAGCAACAGGCAGCTGTATGCCGCCTGCTCTGCCCCACGCAGCAGACGGACACAGTCAGAGGACGGGCGGGGGTCAGAGGTCAGGAGCCAAGAACAGGTAGACACACATATGGGATGATAATGTAACCGTTAGCCGTAGCATCTTAACGAAACCATGGTATCGTGTCTACTGTAGGATCTGGCCAATTCAAGTGAACTAGTGACAACTGAAGAAACTGATTTTCCTTTTCAGTCTGCGACCTGTTTGTGCTGGCTCACGTCTGTGTGAAGCCTGAAACTCATGTGCTAACTGCTTGTACTGTCTACACAGTAAACACCTACAGGATACAGGTAACGTAGTTACATGTAAACATTTCTAGATGGAAACCCTCCAAAACCTTCAGGATAAAACCATATTCAACCTGCTGTGACTGGCATCATTAGTTACTATTGATACAAACAACGTAAAGATTAAAAATGATTTTATTTTCTACAGTCGGATGTGTTTTAGGATAAAAAAAAGATGAGGCTGGAGCAGAGCGTCATCAGAGACGCCAGCTGATGCAACGCTGATCATATTCACCATCTAAGTTTAGTTTATCATACTCTCATGCCACCACAGCTCGCGACCCTCGTGTATTACATACATTCGAGTCACAAAGATCATCTTCTGTGAATGTGTGAAGCTGAGACTTGCCGACCATTTTAACCTCGTACCGTCGTTTCATAACACTCATCCAAATTCTGGTGGTATTTCCCGAACACCTGATAGATAGATTGAAAACTGTTGTTTTCAGGTTTTTACTGATGTATTGCTTTTTTAAAATACAAAAAATGATTTCTTCACCTCTTCATTTGCTACCTTATCTCATTGTCATCAGTGTCATTGTAGTAAAGCTATTGAGGATTAGTAAAATTAGTTATTGTAATACATCAAATTCACCATGTATGTAAAAGTAACATGTTGTAAGATAACTTCCTACATGTGGTGTGTTACTCCCCGTTTGGTTCTGCTATTTTTTTAGGCTACAACATCCAATGGCAGCAAAATAGCGTGGCTTTTCACCACTATTAAACCAGGCCAGAACGGCCAGATGGCCAGCGGCATATGGTGGCGGATGAGACGCATCGTGGAAGCCCCAACACAGCATCCAGTATACATGCACTCACCAGCCACTTTATTAGGTACAACTGTATGCACTTCAGTGCAACAGTTCCTCCTTAACACCTGTGCTTATGAAGCTCAGAATGTTTCAGCGTTTGGTGAAATTGTGATGAATGTATAAATTTAATTCTAAGTTTATTACTGAGGTCGTAGTTAAAGGTGGTGTTGAACTGGACCACATTATATTCAAAGGTGTTCCTAATATTCTGACCCTCTCATGTGTGTAGGTGGGAGGATAAAAATATGAAGACATAATAAACATGATCTGTTTGATCAAGGTCAGTTTAAATGTAATATAACAGTACCTGTTACAATCTTCTTTCTGATAAGAAAACTCTCGTTGATTTAGCCACATTTGCAGGCTCAGACCACATGGAGACATTTCCAGCGAGACCTCTAACTGGAGCAGATTTCCCATCAACAGTGTTGGTGGATTCCAGCGTTCACCTGCCACAGTCAGTAATCTGTGAGCCAAACTGATTTGGAGAGCAGAATTCAGCCTCCAATAACAACTGGCACCTGAGCCGAGCGTCTGGCAGAGCAGACGAGTGTGTGGCCGCAGTCACAGGGTGCCAGAGTTTAGACAGCAGCTCATGTTAATTTATCATCCTGTTTACAGACTGAACCTCCTCACCAGCCTTTTTCCTGCTACAGACACTGTAACATTATTTTTTACATGCTTCACTTTATTGCTTCTGCTGGATTAAAGTGACAGCTTGATCCATGCTGTTTTTAAAAGTTAAATTCTCAGAGTTGTGGAAAGAAAGACCTGCAGCAAACGCAGCACGATGCTGCTCTGTTCAGTGCTTTTCAGCGGGACGTGTGGGTTGGAGCAGACAGGTGGAGCAGCTGCAGCAGACGGAAGAAAACCTCCACAAAACACCAGGTCTGTGTTGTTCTGTAGCAAATAGGAATAAGTTCTCATTATGTTATGGTAATGTTGGGTTGGTAATTCCATGTCCTAGTCTTACACCAACAGCAGCTCAGACGTCTGCTTGCAACACAGTCTATGTGTATTTTAAACATGACCCGTCTCCTGTTGTACGTAATCTGTCACATAGACACAATGTCTGCACTGTAGCCTGTGTATAAGAACCTACATGGTTTTAGAAACACCAGGAAAGGCAACTAGAACAGGGCGGACTCAGTCTGGAGACACCGGGGATTGTAGAGTAGAGTAAGGTAGAGAGAGGGAAGAGGAGGGCGTATGGTTCAGGTCTGTCACATACATTCTGCAAACTGTAGGATCCACTACAGGCCATGATGGCCTTCAGGGTTCCAGTTATCTTGGGGCCTTGCTCACAGGCGAGGGCTGGCCCGGTGATGTGTCAGCAGTAACTCAGGCGCTGATCGTCCTGAACGCCGCCCTGAGAAGAGACCCGGGGAGGAATAACCCATCTGATCCAGCCTGTGAACGCTATCAGGATCCTCTAGGAAGAGCTGCAGATGCAGGCCGAACTTGGCCACTCAGGCCAGGTCAATCAATGTCAGAAAATGGATGGAAGAATGTAAAGACCAAGTGTTTTGAGGCTCGAGTCACCCCGGGGACCAAGTCGGATTGTGTCAGCCTCTGCTGTTTCAGTTCTGTGTTTTTCTATTCACATGCGCTTTATGAAGGTGCAACGCTAAATCAATGTAACGGTGATATTTCTTAAATGTTTTAGGTAAATTATCTAGTTGTATTAAATCTGACAGCACTGGGATCTGAGGCACTGCTGACCTGAGCCAAGTTACTTACTATTACTTACTGCTGACCTGAGCCAAGTTACTTACTCTGTTTATTGATTTGATATTGGTAAGAACATTTTTAATACACAACTTCTTGTAAAATCTTGTTTTTCGATCTTATCTATGAACAGATTTTGCACTTCTGAACGAACTGTTAAATTCTTGCAGGAAAAGCAACAAAGACCATTTCAGACATCACTAACATGAAGCTTTCTTTTTACAAAATCTACGGTTATTGTTGCTTATTCAAACTGCTGCATATTGATTATTGATTTCAGCTGTTCAAGTGTTGTTTTCGAAGGCATCCAAAAGTAGCAACGGTCTTTCAAAAGTGACGGTGTAAAGAGCCGATTCTCCACCTTGTTTACGGCTGTTTGTCTTGAGGAAATCATCTGAACAGATTCTATTTTGATAAGCAAAAGCCACGAAGAGATAAAACTTTCAATCTTCTGTCAGAGCAGACAGCAGAAGGAAGAAGCAGCAGCCTCTGTCGTCACACTTGGCCCCAGGCGGAGCCTTTTATCTATCAAACTTTACCGCACCGGGGGGTCTGCTGCTATTTTCGGCCTCCAATAATGTTTTCTTTTTCCCAAATTTTCCTGAAGTTAATGTTTGTTGCTGAGCAGTTGCAGCCAAAATTCACACAGCTACACACACAGACGGTGACTGGCTGGAGGAGCTTTGTTTGTTGCCTGGGATCGAGGTGTTGGCTTCAACACTGACAGACTGGGGAGCGGAGGGGGGACGCTGGAGACCATCAGGGCCTCGCTGAGTTAAATCACTTCGCTCGTTCTAGACGTGAAAACCTGCCACCACAGATTCAGTTACAGAGTTTGTAGATTTAGAGAGTGAGATTTTATACTGTAAGACTCTCATAAATAATTAAATAAAGCCTGTGGACCCACCACACAGGAAGATTTCAGTTGATAAGCAGCACAGCGGAGAGCTGGCAGCCATTTTTTAATATAAAGTCTTGATACTGATTCATGCCTGTGCCCTGCGCTGGTACCCTGTGGAGTGTTTCACGTGCCTGTTCATTGGTTATGATCCACAGTCCTGCCAGCGGACTCACATTATTTCACTGATCTATTGGTGCCAGTAATGCAACAAGAAATGTAGCAATGCCCCGGCAAAGGCAGGGAAGAAGAGCAATGCTAATAAAAGGACTGGACGCGGTGCCACTGATCAGCCTGCCACTGCACTGACACCATTATAAGGGGTATCTGTAAAACATTTGACAGGACACCTCTGGCTGCAAACAAGGTCGGTTATTATTCTTCATATTATGAGTCTGTAGACTGAGATGTTCAGGGGGTGTTGAGTTCCTGGCAGGAAAAACAGTGTGACGTGGGCTGGAAGACCTTTGTGTTGCCAACTTGGAGTCTGGTATCCAGCTTGACAAAGTAGAAAAACTGGCTTCGCATTTTACAAAAAGAGAAAAAGGAAAATGTCTGACATATTTCTCAGGCAACTCAGTTTGTTTTAGTGAGAAAACCTTGAATGTAAACAAGAATATTCCTCAGGGCACCGTCACAACCGAGAGAAATCAGAGATGAGCCACTGAAAAATGTACTTCATGCTTTGAAAGGAGGAAATTTATCATTTCTGACATTTTGTACATCTTGCAATTAATCGTTTAATTAAGAAATAATTAACACTTGTACTGAGAGGGAATGTAATTCAGTTGAAGGCCTAATTAAAAACTTTGGCCTTTTAACTAAATGTTTTATTTCAGACATGAATGTCCCTGTGTAAAACATGTGCGCTAGGTGAAGTCAGGGCCTCCAGCGGACATCAGGACTGAAGACACAAGTCAGAGGATCACACACCAAAGACAGAAAACATGGGACAACCCTCACCGATCTCTCACCGTTTAGCCGGTCAGCCTCCCAGACGCGTCCTCCGCCATCTTCCTCTCTCTGTCCAGAAGCAGCTCCCGTCCTCTCCGAGAGTGTCCGTCGGCCAGCCAGCTCCCGAACACCTCGCGTGCTCCTCCCACGACTGCCCCATTCTGTCCCCCGTTCTTTAACTCTGCCACGTTCTGCTGCCTCAGTCTGGTGAATCAGTAACAGAAAGTTGTCTCAATTTGCTTTAAAGGTATCCTGGCTTTCGCTTTGGAGCAATGTTGTCCTAGTAGTTCTGAAGGTACTGCAACACCTTTGCCACATCTCAAGGACACAACTTGGTCACACAACATGGTCAACTAAACAAGAATCCACCGAGCAGTGCTTCTTTTGTATTTTGGTGTTTATAAAACTGTTTGTATTATTTGCAGAAGATCAGGCTTTTTTCTGAAGAAATAATTAAAGAATGTGGTATATAATTATATTTTGTCTTCACATAAACACAGATGAAAATACTTTGCTCGATATTGTGTGTTAAAAATATTTGAAAAGATTTCAGCAGAAAACAACAAAAAAAACCAACCAACAACTCCATACATTTCAGGTGACAGGAAAGACCAGCAACCAGCAGAACGTCAAAGAGTCTGTAAAATCTATTAGTCTTTCAGAGCTGCAGGGAGCTGTCAATCTCTTTTTTTGGTATTTAAGCGACTGAGGTTATTGGTGTGATCGGATTTAACACAAGTGGGTCACAAGTGGAGCATTTGTTTTTAATTACAATGAGGAAAAACCAGCAATCAGAGTCATTTATTTCTAATGGATGACACTGCCTTCATGTAATGTGAGAGAAAAGCCCATACATGACCAGTCTGCGTCAGTCCGTGGAATGAAAACCGAGACAAATCTAATGCCGCGGCTCTATTTTTGCCAAAAAAAAAAAAAAAAAAAAAAAAGAATCAAATTGTACTTTATGAAATAAAAGGGATCAGTTTTAACTGCTGATTTTTATGAGAGGTGAACATCTCAGCCTGAACCCTGCCGACACTCTCGCTTAGCAGCTTTCAGCCATTAATCTATTTTCAGGTTTTACTGTAAATAAGCAGCAAAAATGACTCAGTACTATACCTTTGCATCACTGTCTCATTATTTCTCCTGTTGCCTGACTATTGCACTTAACAGACTGCGCTTCACTGTGCACAGAGCATATAAAACCAGAGGGACTTGGCTGTGCCATCAGTGCAGGCTCATACTATAGTGCTTTTCAAAGATTGAGCCTAAACCCAGGACCGACTCACGGGAAGAATAAAGCCCTTGCCCAGATTACTGTGCAGATATTGGTTTCCAACGTAATGGCTCTGTTATCTGACCAGAGATGTCCCAAGCTCCTGGAATGGAAGGCAGACTGAGTAAAGTCCTGTAAATTTGGAGGTTAATGTCCTGAAAACAGTGTTAATAAAGCAACTAAACAACATCACCACAAACCTGCTGAGGAGAAGAAGAAATTTATTTTTGACTCACAAATCACCACAAAAGGTGCAAATGGGTAGAAAATGATGCTGAGGCTGCCAGGGTGCACTTCAGTGAAGACCGAATGCACAAAATCTGCTCGTGAAACCAAATATGAGGGGTCTGAGAACAGACAGGGCCACTCGTTTGTGATTTCCTTTTTTTGTAATTAAACCTTCATTAAATTTTAAACAGAATAAAACAAGACAACAGAAGAACACACAGAGCAGGAACTAAACAGAGCACTCTTTTGTGATTTTTGACTACATAAATAAAATTTGGCTCTTTTTGTGAGAGGCCCAGATGTGTATGATCGCTGGTCAGTGATACCATTTCATATTTATTTCCATTATCTAATCTTTCATTACACACACAGAGAGAGAGAGAGAGAGAGAGAGAGAGAGAGAGAGAGAGAGGTGAATTGCAGAAGTATTTCCATGAGGACAGTACAAAAGCAGTTTCAACTGAAAGTCTCAAGGAAATTCAGAAATGCTGCACTGTCACTGGCCAAGATCTGGGGTTTGATTTGCTTCACTCCTCAGCCAAATGTGGTACATTACCCTGAGGATTAATTAAATGCACCTGAACACTGCAAAAAAATCCTGCCTTTATGATTTTATTGATGTACAGAAGAATTAGCAGCAAAAGTGTAAATCATTACTGCACCGACTTCTGTGGGCTGAAACATTCAACTCTAATCACACCACACGGGATGCAGCCGGGTCAGGTCTGTATAAGCTGCAACCACACCCATCTGTAAAGCAGCACTGGACATTTGTGCACAATGCTAAGTGCTGTGCAACACAAACTGTGGACAGAACACGCAGCAACCACCAGATGTGTCAAAGAAGCAGTATCACATTTTTAAAAATGCTGTATGAATACAGTACCTGCCAGCAAGCCGGTCACGGAGCTCATCATGCTGTTGGCTGCTCAGGGTGTTGGCCCGCTGCTCCATTAGCCAGCCCAGCTCCACCTCCAGCACCTTACTGCCGTTGCTCGTCACGGCTCCCTCCTGACAGTGCTGGATAATGCTAGACGGAGAATTTTCGGGGGAGCGCACAGGTGGCCCCTGACCTCCGTTCACTCCATAGTTGTGAAAAAGTTCTGTCAGCTCCAGGGCGCCGCTCTGCGGTCGGCTGTTGCTGAACCAGTGGGTGAGGTCGGCACGAGCCGGTCCTGTCCGAGCCTCCGGCTGGCGGACGAGCCTCCGGCTGGCTGAGCTCCTCAGGGGAAGGCCACCGTGTTTGAGCAAAATCGTCCTTGAGGAGTGCCAGGGATCGGCTGTCTGGAGGCACTGAGCAGGAGTTCAGGCTGGGGACGGAGGGCGAGATGGTGCTGGCAGTAATGATGGGCAGAGTGTGCGGAGGTGGAGGAGGGCTTTTCAGGTGAACCACCCCGGTGCTTGGCTTGTGAATCCCATTCAGCTGCAGAGTTTGGTTTTGCTGTTGCTCCTGATGTAGTCGTTTATCAGTGATGCCACCCATGCCAGTCCTCTTAGTGCCCATGGAGTTGAGAAGGGCTTGCTCTAGGTTGTCGCGGAGTGCACGGCGCTCCACGAACCAGCTGTCAATTTCCTGGTGAGACAGGCGAGTGGAGGCGGACAGACTCTCCACGTCGCTGTGTGTGGGGAAGCTGTTCCTCAAGAAGTTCTCCTCCAAGACCTTCAGCTGCTCCGCCGTCTTTCCTTTCATCCTCTCCAGCAGGGGAAACTGTGTCAGCACAGAGGACTTCTGTTGAAAATCTGGTTTCAGCGCTGCTGCCGTCTCACCACCATCCAAATGTATGACTCCGTTGTTGAGAGCGGTGGAGGTCTGATTATGGGGCCATTTGCCATCTTTGCGAGATGTCCCGTTGGCCTCTGCCAGAGGAGTCAGTACCTTGTCACCTCTGGGGTAGCTGGCTTTCAGCTCCACTCCCTGCTGCTCTTTTAGTTTCTTGCCGTCCAGTGGGAACCCTGGAATCTGGGACGGGGTTTTAGCCGGAGTGCGAATGGACTGAATAATGGGTGGCCTCCTTATCTGTGGGGTAATGAGTGGAAGGGAGTTTGGCAACTTCAAATCTGCAGTTGTAAGATTGTAGGATTTGGGGTGCTTTTCTTTGACGGGTGCAGCACGCGGAATAAGCATCGAGTTTTTAAATGGAGGGGCAAATATAGGTGGGGGAGCTATCATTGGCCGAGTTAAGGACTCTGGAAAGACTATGGAGGGTAGTGACACCACCGGCTTTGTTTTGGAGTTTCCTAACGTTGAGAGAATCTTCCCTTTGGACAACAAAGATGGTGATAAGGACGATGATGGTGGAGGCATTAAAGGCACAGCAGCGGATGGCCTCTTCATCTCTGTGGTGATCAGAGGAACTGCTACAGGTCTCCTCATCTCCATGGGAACAGGAGGTGAAGCCTTTGGGAGGCGGCCTTTTTGGAGGGGAGGGGGTGGAGGAGGAGCCATGAGGCCCTTGTCTTTAGGGTCACCAGAATGAGGGGCGACTGCCATGATGGGCCGTTTGGACTCCGGGCCAAACACCGTCGTGGGGTGTGTTGGCAGGGATCGTTTAAGGGTGTGGCCGGAGCCAACAGCAACTCCAGCAGGAGAGTTTGTGATGGTGTGTGCACTTAACCCAATGGACGCAGTTGTTCGGAGATGACCCGGATGCTCGACTGTGGTGTGAACAATCGGCTGCTGGGAGGACTTGGCAGACGGCTGAGAGACGGGGCTTGTAGGCAGGACGCTGAAGGTATGATGAGTAGGAGGGATGGAGCCATTGAACATTTTCTTCCTGGCTTCCTCCACCTCCTCTGGGGACCAGGTGATGCCTTGCTTTAGCCGCTGGGTGGTGAACCAGACTTTGATCTGTTCCTCCGGGTGCTTGGAGGCAGCCGTAAGCCACGACAGCTCGGCATGTGTTGGGTAAGGAAACTTGTTAAAGGATGTGATCAGTGTCAGGTTGTCGTCTAAAGAAGGATTGTAGTTGGTGGTGTTCAAGGGAACAGCTATTTTTGGTACAGAGTTCAAGTTGGGTGGGCGCTGGAGCATTGGGGTGACATGGGAGAGCCCTTGGAGGATGCTGGGTTCAGGGATGATGACTGTTCCATTGATGTTCACCGCTGTGATTTGATTCTTCTGGATCAGGCCATCCAGCTGGCTTTTCAATTTGCTCCCTTGACTGAGTGACTGGATACTGTCCGGGGTTTTCACTGTGGTAGATATGCAAGGTGGAAACACACAAGTGCTGCTGGTTTCACCCTGTTCATTTGTCTCTTCGCTTTCAGCTGAATTGTCCTTGCTTTCGATTGTCTGTTCTAAGATAGTCTGATTGTTCATTTTTATCCTCTTGAACTTGAAGTTTGTCTCGCCCGGGTGCTGGCTGTCATTGTGCTCTGTGAGCGAGTCAAATTTCTTGCTGTTGAAGTTGCAGATAGCACAGAGGTACAAAGGATTGAGAATAACATTAGGGTGGTTGGAGTCCACGTGCTCTTTAAAGTCATTCAAGTTCTGCGTTGAAAATGGGCAGTATTTGCACTCGTAGCCTCTGGGCTGCTTTTTCTGGGATGCGAGACCAGAGTCGGCGTGTTTCCTGCCCTCCTCCTCCCTGCCCTCTACATCTTCCGTGACAGGGGGCTGGTTTTCGCTTCCCGGCTGCTCCTCTTGTGGTAATGGCTTAGGATTCTTGTTTTCCACTGGTTTTGGAAACGACTGCTGGTCTGGATTCTCCTGCTGGGTGTCTTGACTCTTTTCTGCAGATTTAAATGATTCTGACTGTTCTTTCTCTATCACATGATTGTCCCTCAGTGTTTCTATGTCCATTAACTCCTCTGGATCATCTTGCTCTTCGGGCATGTCGCTGATGACCCGAACCATGCAGGGGGTGGAGGACTTTCTACGACTGGACATGACTGCTGCTGCTGCTGGTGATAATGGTGGCGCTGGTGTTGCTGATTGCGTTGAAGATATTCTGTTTTTTGGCTGCTGCTGCTGCTGCTGGTGCTCGCTGATGTTGTCAGCGTTTTTGAAGGGGTCTTACTGGGGCGGATAGGAGCTGATTGTTGTGGATACTGGTAAGCGGGTGGAGGTGGAGTCTCCAGTGTGCGAGAGGGAGGGCGAGAACCGGCTGACGGTGCTGGCCCAGGACCGGTTGTGCAGTGGCGTCTCCCGCTCACTGGCAATGTCAGATGCTGACCTGGGCGTCATGGGAGGGCATCACAGACAGCAGCGGCGCTCAAGCTGTGGGAGACAAACAGACAGAGAGAAAATTGCATGTTAATATTGTTTGTGTTTAGTGGGAGGTGCTGCAGCCACTTGGGAGAAACTAAAAGCAGAGAAAAATACATGTCAGAAGAACACAGACAGAAATCATGTTGATATTGTTTGTGTGTGATATGATGTGCTGCATTCACTGAGAACAGGCCACAGAACAGGAAAACACGACAGGCAATGACAGGTGTGGAGAGAACAGATCATTTACACTTTCACAAACAGGCAAACTACTGTACACTTTTGGTTGAAAAATCCTATTTATTTGAGAAATGGGAGATGAAACATCAACGGAGATTTATAATTTTACTGGATTCATTTCTTCTGAAACTATGTGCTCTATGTTACACGGTCCTAATAGGGATACTTTTAAAGACAGAAAGTTGGATATGACACAATCAACTTAACCTGAAAACTTTACAGATTCTGATTCAAATATTCTAAAATTTAACTGGGCACAGATTTGTGTGACAAATTTGATCTGTAGCTCCACATCAAAACCAGGAGGTTTCAGTCTTAATATAGAACAGGACACTTCGCTCTCTTTCTCGCCTTCCCTCTCCTCTAGAAACCTGGCTTTGGCTGTAAACACCACAGCAGCTTCATCGGGTCTGGTTTAATCAGGTGGCGGCAGGCGACAAAGCCAAGGCCAGAACCTGAGGATGACATGAGCCTGACTGACAACTCAGAGCGAGAACGCCGCTCCCAAAAATCACCACGAATCCAAGTGCCACTTAATTAGAACACGCTGTTCCAGGCCAATCACATGTAAATGCAATAAACTGAAGCGTCCACTGCAACTACAAAAGACAAAAAAAGTCTCCAAACCCCATTAAAAAGACATTAAGTGTCTTTCATAGATTGGGGCAAAGACAACTTCACAGGATAATTACCCTGTAATCATGTAATAAGAGCGACTTGGTGATGAGATCTGCTGACAGCTATCATCCACACAATGGGACTGAGAGAGCAAGGTAAAAACTAATGGGGAGAACGGGGGAGGGGAGGAGGGACAGGTATGAATAAATATAGGAAGAGAGAGAGTAAAGGGTAAAAATAAAAGGACAAAAGCAGGTAAAAGAGGGAGAGAGGGGGAAGTAGTATGATATGGAAAGAGAAGGAAGTGGCAAAGAAGCACAAAGAGAAAGAAAAAGAGGGGAGAGTCTCGAAACTTCCAAGCTGATGAAAGAGAGCAGGCACAAAGCAAAAGATGTTTTAACTAGGCCATGGCCTGGCAGACAGAAGGAGGAAGACGACCGCGAAAGGAAACAGACAAGGAAGGAAAGAAAGCAGATAATCATTAGTGGGAGGAGGAAGAAGGAACAGCAGTGTTTTAAGAGGCAGAAAGAAGACAATCGAAAGCAGATGAAAAGGACCAGAGAGAGAAGAGGAGAAGCCGAAATATCACAAAAAGTAACATAATAAAATGAGGTTTTGGTGCATTTTCTATTAGCAGTTGAAGCTTTGGAAAGGTGATCCAGTCATCTGGGAGGAAAAACACACACATTTGCCAGAAAAGTGAGAGTATTTCAACACTTAATTAGTACCGGGCAAGCTGTTATTTGTCCCAAGCGTCACTTAATGTTGGACATATTTCATGCTCTCACAGCCTTGATCAGCTTCTCCCAACCTGCATTGAGACACATTGGATAGCTGCAGAGCTCCCAGTGTCCTGTTTGAATTGTTGTGTTGTGCAATGAGACTGAACTAATTATGTGTTATTATAAATCTCATGCATTTACATTGCTGTTTACTACACACTTCAACTAATGAGGTTCTCTCCAAAAGCAATGTGATACTGACTAGAGCTGGAAGATCAGCTGATTAATCAACTGACAGGAAAGTCCTCAACCTTAACCTCAATACTTTTTAAGAACAGGCCTTAATGTGTCCATCTTCGACGTCTTCAGGAGTTCAGACTTTCAGACTCAAGCCTTTGTAAATGGACCCAGGACGGACACGGTAAATCTACAAAGACCAGGGCATCATAGTGACCCAGTCACACGTCACTTCTTCGCTTCACTGTCAAAAAAAAAATGTACATATACATATTCATTTAATATAATATAAAATAAAATATAAATATATCTATAATCATGGGCCTGAACCAAGACAGGGCCTGGATCAGGCCTCCGCCACCAGGAGACGAGAGCCCATGAAGTCCAAATAGCTGAGTATTGAAAACTTTCAGGATTTAGGCGACAAGTTAACAGTTAACCCGGTCAGATTCTTAGAGCTGGTGACTTCCTTTTCTAACCAGATAGTTACTAATATAAATCAATCACCTTCTCAAACTTAGGGGAAAATTTACTAAGGCTTTGCAGATCACTTTTGTGGTGCTAAACAGTGAAGTTGTGTGTGTTTATAATTACTAAAAAGTCACAATGGGGTTCTGCAGCAGAGAAAAAGCTGAAAAGCAGTGGATGCATTAAGATAACCATGGATTCCAGACTCATACACGGTGCCCAGTCACTTCAATGTCAGTTGCTCGCCAGGTGCAAACGGCAAAAATATTTCTCTTCCAGGTTTGCCTACTGCACATGCACATTACTGTTTCCCCCGCCGGCCCCACTTGGCCCACAGACTTTACATTGGGACGGCGTCACCAAAATAAAAAGTTTTCCGGGCTTTGGGGAAGTTTTACAAATATAAATCCTACATGAATTAAAAATTCACAATACAAAGAGTGATAACTGACCTCGTTTGTGGTTTGAGGTGTCCTCTCAACAGTTTTACAGTGGGCTATGGAGAAAATCCACTTTGGGTGGTAATAGGATATTTCATCGTAGCACCACCAGTGGCCCCTGGGCAAAACTGGCAGAACGGCCAAGTGTGTTTTCAGGTGTTTCTTAAAAATATCAGCAGATTAGAAAACCGTCTAGTGGCTGGAGAAAAAGCTAATACTGATCAAATTTTAACAAATCGTGTACGTTTGCATTTTGTACTTCTGTCCATGTTGTTTTGCTTAAAAATACTTTGCCAGGACTCAGCTGCTGCCAGAGGTAAAGACAGAGAAGCAGGTTGGAAAAAAAGATAAATGAACAGAAAAAGAAAAGCATGTAGGAGGAGTTGATGAGAAGCGAGCAGGGAGTACATGTATAGGAAGAGGTGAGAGAGAGACGCATGTGTAGGAGCCAAAGCAAAAGAGAAGAAAGTACCAGAGATCAACAGTAAAAAGGTTGATGGAAAAGGACAAGACAGTGTAGGAGGAGAGACACAATTTAGATGAATAGAGGAAGATGGAAGGAGAGAAAAGACGAGAGAGGACTGAGAGAGAGAGTTTAAATGAACAAAGATTCATGTAACAAACAGAGGGAGAATCAGAGGCAGACAGAGCTGCAGGCTGAAGCATTTCACTCAAGTAGCAAGGGGGCCTCGCTTCGTGTCGGTGAGGAAAAGCTCCAGCGGCAGAAAAAAGCAAAGAAAAGGGAAAAACACACACACACAGTGTCATGTTTTGCTGCATCACTGGATCGGCCCCCAGGACTCCGGGCCAACTTTTAAGGAGAGGAGTCGTATGCCGCTTGGCTGGATCCCATTTTGTTGGGCTCAACTCGCCTCCACGCATCCTTGTAATTACCTGCACAGTATTTGTGTACAAAGCATTGTTCAGAGCACGGCAGCACTAAGTAATTATGGAGAAAATAATAAAACTGCAGCAGCAACAACAGCGATTTGCAAATTGCAAGATGCAGCAATTTTTCCTTTTTAATTTTTCTCCAACCAAACAAAGTAATTCTTCCCCCCTTTCTTTCAGCTGACAGATATTTAGAGGCCAGATTCAGCAGCGTTAATCTGATAAATCGTGTGCCAAAGACAGCTCTCAGACCAGGATGGGACACCGAAACTCCCCTGAAAGTGACACCAAAGTAACCCGAGTGGAGCAGCTGGGTGAAGCAGGGTTCACTGCAGGTTTTACAGGCACTGATGAGCGAAAAATATCAGATTTTCACCTCCATCAAGGGCAAAGCAAACCATCAATCTAACCACAAACTGTAGCCATCCATCTATCTGACTGCACTGTGGGCAATTCAGTCTGCATGTCATAGTGAACAAGGACGTATCAGAGAGAAAAAGAGGAAGTCATAAACCAACTCAGAGATAGGAAAGAAGGTAATGAGGAGATATCCTGGGAAATGAAATGACAAATTAGGAGGATCAGAAAGAGCCGAGTGCGCTAACAGTAGGGGTTAAAGACATTTTACTGGAACAAGGGCAAACTGGAGGGGGCGACCAGGGCCGACAGGGAGGGAGGCTACGAACATTTCTACACAGTAAACTAATCCCCCAATGCTCACCCTGTGGTTACCGAGGGACCTGAACTAGGGTGCCTGGTGTTTCTATAACACATCCTGCAACTAAAAGCTCAGATTCACTGATGCAGGGCATTGTCCCAGACTGATCACCGATCCAACACCACTGCTCCTTCGGGCTGAAACATGCACCCAACTACAAGGGCTGATTCTCACACACTGTTGTGTGCTTCACCACTCTGGCTGTATGTGGCTCTGTTTTGCCTCACAAACCAACCAGCTAACAATCAAGCTCCTTTCTCACATTTTTAACTCTGAAACTTTGCTGTTAATGAGATGTAGTCCCAACTACGCTGATTAGTATCCTGATTACCATGTTGTTCTTTGCCAGGCTTTGGTAACCATGTAACAAAGTGTATTTCATCCATTGTATTTCAAAATGACCTCTGAACAAAAACAGCCCATCTTCCTAAGAAAAACAACAGCATCAGTGGTTTTAACAAGGGCCATGACACCTAACCAAACACTACCCCTGACACTGTCACATCGTTAAACATATTTATTTCCATGAGTGTTCAGACGGCGTCCTGCTGAGTGGCACCAGATTTGAAATCACCTCTAGAGCATGTACAACAACTCTTAAAAGTGAAAGACCTGTTTGACAAAAAGTACAGAAAAGTCCAAAGAGTTTTTCTAATACTAGCCAACTCTTAATAGTGTTGTCAACACCCAGTAAGGTCTGCTTTCATTTTAAATACGTTTACTGTTTTGCACATGTAACAAGCTGTTGTGTAGTTTCACCTTTGCTCTCTACAGTAAATTAATGAAGCAGAAAGGAAAACTATTAAACATGGACCAGTCCCATCTGTTAACTGGGTCACTATTGGTCCAGATACCAATCCACCAGGTTGGATCTTATCACATTTGGACACAGAAACACCTGATAAGCATCCAAGAACAACACCGGACTTGCTAACCGTCCTTTAAGCAAGACACCGGACCGTACCTACTGCTGTCAATCCAAGCCCCCCTGGGCAAAGCGACTGAAAGCCTGAACAGTACCATGTAAATGAACAAGAAGAACCACCAGGGAGCCAAGGAATGACTGAAAGTTATGAGGCCACTTCCTTTTAGGGAAACGTCTCTCGGAAACTGAAAGTGTCCTGGTTTCGGAGTCCCTGTGACCCCCTCTTCGGGCCCACAGCCGTCGTGCAGCACGAAAACCACCAGTTCCATGTGGGTGTGTCTGCATTTCAATGTAAGTGTGTGTAGGGATGCTAAATGATTGATCAAAGGATGCCTTTGTGTGGGCACCTCGTGGTGCTAATGCATCATTAACACAGCCGGTAGTATAACCCAGCTCTTCGGAGAGTGCCAGGCTATTTCCAGCAGCTTCCTCTTAAGCTTATAGACATCCCAATCTCACTTGTATTATATAAGAGTTCTGTGAAACATACCGAGAGGACACCATGACTAGTTTTACCTCAGGTCACATTAGCTGGCCCTTTCACAGCAGGGAAAAGAGGCCTGGATTTTACCGGTAACCACAGGAATCACTGAAATGGGACTGAAATTACAGACTGGAGGAAAAAAAAAAAAAAAAAATCACTCCCCCCTGAAAGATAATCTGTCCTAACAGGGTTCTAAGTAGGTCTGGGTGATACTGACAGAATCTGACAGCAGCTTCACTAAAGTGCATTGACACCGATAATATGACAATATTCGAAGTGGCCAAGTATCGTGCCCGGAAGATAAATCCTGTCTATTTTAGATATCTCAGGATCTTTCCTCCTATAGCAGGGTTTCAGTGTGGTGGCAGTCTTTTAGCTCAACTTTGTAAAGCTAACTTGGTTCTGACTAATTAGGGTAAAACTGAAGAAAATAAGCCACAACCCCAACACAGAAATGACTGGATGGAGACTAAATAATGAAGTAAACCTAAACTGTATTTGAGAATAATCAGGCTCCTGTAGCACAGCATCTAGATTTGATGTAATCGTGACATGTGTCTTTTCACTGTGAAGAAGTGATATAATTAGTTTCACTGAGGACCTTGCGGAAGCTCGGGAAGGCCCCCAAGTAGGCCCAGGTGCCCCCTGTTGGGAACCACAGTGCCAAGACCAAATGTCACTTTAAGCATTAGATAACCTGGAAGCATGAAATGGAAGCAAAGATCAGCAGAGATTGATGGATCGTGTGAGGCGATTCCATAACCTGTTGGGTACAAAGCTGACTTTTCACGGTCACAGAACCTTGAGAAGGTTCCAGGTTTCGGGGGATTGGTCTGATAACTGGAGCACCGCTGTCGGCCTCGCGGCGGCTACGATGAGCACCGAGTTCTCCAAACTCTTGTATGGCTGAGGTACTATGTCTCAATGTCAAGCCTGCAGAGCAAAGTGTGGATGACACCCATCAATCTGTGCTCATGTCTCATCATTCACAGACACTGAGGACTGTGCGTCACTGTGTGTGTGTGCACGGAGAAGAAACAGGTACGACTGCTGATCACTTACAAAAGACAGTGACCGCACTGGAAGTGTTAGCACAAGTTCTGCATTAACATATATGTTGTTTTCAAGAGAGAGAACAGCTGGTTAACATCTGCAACCATTTTGTAAACAGATATTTTGAGTGATTTTTCAAGAAAAAAAAAAAAGACAAAAATAAGTCTGGTTGTCAGTTTGATGCTTTGCTCTGCTTTATAGCAGAGTGAATTAGGTTGTAGACTGTCGGCTGGAAAAAACAAAAACGAACCAAACTATTCAGGGCGCCCTATGGCCAGTGGTTATGGCACGACGCACGCTGCAGTGTGCGACATCGGTGGCTTGAATCTAACCGCCGAGACATGTCATGGGTCCTCCTCTCTCTCCAGCTTCCTGTCTAACTCTCAACTCCAACCCCACCAAAAATTACAAGTAAATTAACTATTTTTTGGTAAAAAAAAAAAAACCCAAAAAATCTGCCCTACATTTAGAGTGCTACTGATTTTTTGTGACATACTGTAAGTTGTGTTTTAGTTTTCTGAATGTTTCTGTATTTATTTCTGTTCTTGATTATATCAGTGTGTACGGCTTGAAACCTGCTGACAGAACAACTCGATAACGCGCAGTTTATTTGCATTGTGACGTGCAGATCTTTCACATCAACCTGTGCTTCCAGCCGAACAACGTGATGAGCTCTGACAACGGTGGAGTGTTTACGGTGACCGTTCATCTATTTAAAGACACCACACACACACACACACACACACAAAAATTTCCAAATAATCCAATATAGCCCGTCTCCATGTGGATTGTGGTAAAAAGGTTTTTTCAGCAACGTGTTATTTTTGAATCCCTATGTGAAAAACAGAGTAATGCAGTAGTTAAGGCCAGTGTGTTCCACTTGAGGCAACTGGCCGGGGTGCAACACTTTCTCCCTTTTAATGATCCTAAGGAGGTAATTCAAGCTTCCGTTAGCTTGAGATCAGGCTACTTTGGGATTTCTCAGGCTCTACTAACCAGGTTCATTTTAAAATGCTGCTGCTCGTCTTCTCTCTGGCTCTCGTCAATTTCAACATGTATCTCCTGTTTTGTCACCTTTACACTGGCTCCTGGTCCAGCAGAGGAAAATTTTTAAAACAATGTGATTTGTTTTTAAAGTGCTGCAAGGTCTTGCTCCTCTGTATATACAAGAGCTTTTAAGTATTTATACACCGTGCAGATCTCTTAGATCATTGAATCAGCTTTTACCGGAGGCACCCAGGTCGAGATTAAAACATTGTGGAGATGGAGCTGTTCCTACAGCAGCTCCCAGACTCTGGAACAGTACCTTTCAGGGCTGTGTCTAATCTGGCCTCGTTCCACGTTCGTCTTAAAACCTACTTATTCACACAGTTGTACTGGTGTAGACTGAGGGCACTTCATTAACACGTATCCTTTTCTTTTCTGCTCTTTTTCATTGTGTGCTGTGTGTAATCTGTTTTTTTTATCCTTTTTAAATTTAACTGTGAAGCGCTTTGTAACATTTATTTAGAAAGGTGCTATATAAATAAACTTTTGTTTGCTATTTATTTTACTTTGTCTCTCTCACACAAAATCTGCATGGCAATTTTAACTTGAGAAACATCAGAAAGCAACGCAATAATACAAGCCAATTATCTCCCAGCAACGATGAAAACCAGTCTTTGGTTTCCTGTGAGAAAGAGAAAAAAAATTCTCTATATCAGTGTTGTTGGACGAGAACTTTGTTTCTCTAAAATGTCAACTTTTAAGAGTTTTTAATAAAAAACAACCACATTATGTACACCTGACATTATAAATCTGCTGCCTCTGTCTCTTTACTGTCTGAGGTATTGATGTCTGCGTGTCATTTTAGCTTTGGTTTCACATTAGCTTTCATTTCAGGTGTGAGTCTGTTGACATTTAAATAAATAAAAGAAGACAGAGACTGAAAACAGAGTCAGAGGCAAGTCTGAATTTTTAAGAATGTGTGAGGCGGCATATTTTATGTTATTACTGTATATGTCTACGCTGACAATAAAGATCTGTGACAATTCATGCTCATACTCCTGCCACACGCCCAGTCTACAGGGAGGTCAAGGTCAGTGACAATCACAACAATCAGCTGAAGTGAAACATCTAAAAATGTTAATCATGTTTTTACGCAAGGTGTGAAACAATTCTGCAAACACATTCGGTTTACTATGAGGAGTCAAAGTAAACTGTGCCCACAGAAAGACGGACACAGTGGCTGTGTCAACGTCTATGAGGAACCACACAAACATGCTGACACACACACACAAAACACTCATGACCTCTAGCTGTCATGATGGACAAAGACAAGACACACTCAGTCATACAACTACCCGCCAGCATCACATAGCCATGGTTTAGGAATGCAAAAGAGACGGACACACACCTGATATTCAATCACTTCTCCTTCAGCAAACACTCTGCCCCCTGTGACCATGAAATATGAATGAAGTACAATTAGTAGCTTTAAAGAACTTCATCAAGGCCAAGGCCTCGGTCCAAACATCCCTGCCCCTGTAAACACACACACACACGTGCCTCTGTCAGACAGATAAATAAATAAATAAACAGATAAACAACAGTGTCCTTGGGCAGAGCGACCAATCACAAACGTGTCAGAGCAACAGATAAATAATCACCACTCACATTTTTTATAAACACCAACTTTTGGTCTTTTTTAAAGAAATACAAACTTTTTTCCACCCCTTAAATTTTCCATCTCAGAGCACGCTGCGTTGCCCTCGCGAGTCCCCCCTCACCCCCCAACCCCCAAGCCCTCATCCTAAAATTTAATGGATGCAGTGACTCATTAAAAAGTGAAGGGGGTGGGGAGAGAGTGGAGAGGTGGGGGGGTAAAAAAATTAGAAAAGAGACAGAGAGAGATAGAGACAGAGGAGAACGGTGCTTCATTTCCATGGCGTTACCATGGCAACAGCAGCGCAGGAGAGACGGCGAGGTGCCCTTCTGCCGTCGAAGCGCCTCACTGCCGAATATTAACCAGGCCTGTACGCTCAGGTGCTAATTACGAGAAGAGGAGGGGGGACGGGGGGAGGTGACGAGGCGGGAGGTCAGGAGGGAGGGGATGAGAGAGAGAAAAAAGAGAGAAAGGAAAGAGAGGAGAGGTCAGGAGGGGGTAGATGACAGGAGAGAGGGAAAGGGGGATGAAGGGGGAGGAGGGTAAGATGAGAGGGGAGAGAGGTGGAGAGAGGAGGTCAAGGAATGAAGACGAGGAGGAGGAGTGGGAGCATGGATGAAGGAACAGGTGGTAGAAAAGGAACAGAGGGGACATGAGGGAGACGTAAAAAGAGAAGGTCAGAGGGTAAAAGAGGAGGAGGAGGAAAGGAGACGGGGGGGAAAAACAGGAGAGCTGAGAACGAAGAAGAAGAACAGAGGATGGGGAGGAGGGGGAGGAGAGGAAGGAACAGACAAGAAAAAAGGGAAGAATGAGGAGGACAGGAGGCAAAAAGGAGGGAGACAAATTGAGGGTGAAAAAGACATGGAGGAAAAAAGAAGAGAAAAATTAGGAAAGGAATGAGGAGAAGGAGATGGGCAGGTATGAAAGTCAGAAGTGAGGAGTCAGGGGAGGAGGTGTACAAAGAGAGAACAAGCGATGAAGAAAAAAGAACGTGGGAATGATGAAAAGAAAAGAAGAAGAATAAAAGGTAAGAGGTAAAAGTGTGGAAGATGTGAGAAAGAAAAATGGAATAAGAGAAGGAAGAGGAGACGTAAAGGAAAGAAATTACAGGTCTAGAGAAAGGAAGAGAAGAAGGAAGGAAAAGGATGAAGAGGAAGGAGCACTGAAAAAAAGGACTCACCGGGTCTTTGGATTTACACAAATTATGCTAGTCTATGCAACGCAATTCATTCATATTTCCTCTGTTAACATAATTCAAACAAGTTAACCCCTAAAGAAAATTATGTTGGTTTTACACATTATAATTGTGTGGGACCGATGTGCACATTACAATCAAGTAAATCCAACAAATCTTTTTTTCAGTGAGAGAACTAGAAAACGAGTAGTTGGAGGGAGACAAGAAAAGGAAAGGAGGGTGAGAGGTGAAAAGCAAAGGAAAACAATAACTGAGACCTAGTAGAGGACAGAGAGGAGAGGAGAAGAGAAAAGAGAAGAAGTGAACTGCAAATACAGATGGAATTAGTTAAATCAGGATATTTTAAGAGGAAGATGAGGTGAACAAGAAAGGAACAAGGTCCTAGGGAAAATGGAGGGTGGGAGATATGGATAAAAGACAGAATGACAGATCTAGAAGAAATAGGAGAGGGCACAGAGATAAGGTGAGAAGAGGAGAAAGGAGAGAGAAAGAAAAAAGGACAAGAGAAGATTTAACTTTAAAAAATAAAGGATCAAGAGAAGGGGAAGAAATGAGGCAGGAGCAGAAATGTGGAGAAGAGAAAGAGGGCAAGGATAGAGAAAGAAGGGAGGAGAGGAAGGACATAAGAAAGGAAGTGAGGAAGAAGCTTAGGATAAGAGTAAAGGAAGAGAGGAAAGCAGGCATAAGGAGTAAAGAGGAGAGGAAGGAAGAAGGAGGAATGAGGAGGAGAGGACAGAGTTATGGAGTCTGTCAGGTTGATCTATTCTGCTCTGAGCTGAGAGGAGGAGAGAGATGGAGGTGAAGGAGGAAAACCCAATGAGAGGAGGAAGATTAAAGGGAGAGGAAGAGCAGGAGATGAAAAGTGAGGTTTAAAGAGGTATAGATAAAAAGAGAGGGATGAGACAGCTAGTGTAGAAAGAGTTGGGTCAATGAAACATGCATGAGCCAGTCGCTCTGTGTACATCTGTGTTTCCATGTGCATACGCGTTTGTGTGTCCATCTGTAGGTTCGCCCTCTCCCTCTTCTTCGTGTGTGTTTAGCGTGCACACTGTCCCGTGTATGCGTCTCTACATATGCACGAGTCGTATTCAGCCTGCGTCTGACTTTGCCTCTACGTGTCCTCACATCACGTGCAAGTATTTCCGAGCATACGCGTGCATGAACGTCTCCATATGTGGATGGGTATGTTTCCACGTGTGTGTCTGTGTGTGTGTGGTGTCCTCAGCTACCACGGCGCCGTCTCCATCCAGCCATGAGCTGCTATAAGCCTGGGAGACCGCGCTCCAGCACAGACTTACATCCAGTTGTATATAGGTCACAGCAGCCTGTGTGCGCCGCCTCACAGCCTCCACGTCGTCTACCAGCAGATGTCATGATGAAAAAATAAAACGCACATTAAAGGAACAGAGTTGGTAAAGTTTTAAGGCGACAGAACCGCCGGTCATCAGCATTAAGAGGTAAAAGAGGAACATTGTTCACTCCAGTATCACATGTTAACAACTTTTATGCACTGTAAAAACTTCAACCCTCCACTGTGTTTGGTTTCTACATGTAAAATGTTGATGTGTTGATTCAAATGTTTTCTGGCTGGAGTTTAAACTGTGACACTATTCAGTTGTTTTTGTCAAATGAAACCAATAATCATGAGTCAACTCAGAGAGTCCTGTTTCACAAATCCAAGGTTTGCATTATTCATTCTGCACAACACACAAAGTAAAGACAAAATAGTTAAGTGACAGCTGAATTCATGTCTTATTGACTGAGGAGACCCTGTTCCCTGAGTTCTACCTCATAGGCAGAGCTCAGACCTGCATCTGGATGCACCTCAGGAAAAACCTTCACTCAAATGATAAGCCTTTTTACCAAACTGTGCCAACATCTTGAGAGCACTGTGTAGAAGACATCTGGAAAAAAAAACATCCAATGAGAGAAGGGTGTGCACTGAAGCTTGCAACTGGGACATTTTAGATCCCAACGCTGCCTGGTCACGCGTGCAAACCAACCAAACCATGCTGCAATAGTTAACGGGTCCTGGACTTAACATCTTAACAAGTAACATCTGAGACAGAGAAATGCAATTCAGATGTAACCCAGAGCCTGACATGCTGTGCACGTCTGGCCTGCACTGGAGGCAGAACCTTAACTCTGCAGCATACAGTGATACCTTAGCAGTCACCTTCCAACTGTGAGGAAAACCCTCTTCCTTTTTCAGCACAACTGTGGTCTGACCATCAGTGCACACTAGCTAGTGGGCTGCTGTGCAAGGTCCTGACCTAACCATCAGGGACAGGTGGGGTACAGGGTCTCGCTGAAGGACATGTTGACAGGGAAGTGAACTGCCACCCCTGTGTTAGCAGACCTGCTCTTGGTGTGAACGATGCCGACTGGCCTGCACAGAGTCTCAAACTCCATTGACTGAGTTAGAGCTTTCCATGCAGCATCACTGTTGGACCTTACCAGAAGCCAGATCTTGCTTTCTGCAAATCCTTGGGCGGATGAGGACACGAACAAGGACGTGCACACGCTCCTATTCATACTTCAAACTGCGGGCCTATGTCGCACAAACAACCTATAGATGTAATTTTCAGCTGTAGTATGTGGCTCTTGTTAATGCGATATTGAGAACAAACTGCCTGGGAGGCTGAATTCAGGGTAAAACGCTTCAGATGGAAAACAGAAATCCAGCAAGCTCCAGTTCTTGCAGATACAGTCAGGTTTGTTCTCACCATCTAAACACAGCCCACCCATCTGTTTGAGGTGTCTGGTTCTTCCTCAGCACTTCCCTCTGACACTCAGGGATCACGGGAACATCACCGCTTCCTGCCTGCTGCTGTTTAAAGCTTCACCTGCCACTGCTCTGACTGTGAGCCGCTGCTGCCTAAAATGCAAATGTAAATGTAAAGAATGGTCCCACAGTGGAACTTGTGCATATAAAAGCGCTGCTGGGGGTGCACTGCATTCTACTGCAGTGAGGGAGGCAAAAAGAAAATGCTTCCTCCTCCTCTGAAAAGGAAGGGCCACCGTGCTGAAAAGAATTCCATTAGTACTGGTTTCTGTGCAGGGTTTTACTGTCACCTCGGCTGTAATGCTGCCTCAGAGGGCCTTTACGGCCTGCCAAGAGAAATTTCTGGAGCCAGGCGTGGAGGGAGCCCTGCTGGGGAGAAAGAAACTGCTCAGGACTCCAAAGGACTTCTAATAAACTTTTATCAGTCACAGTGCTTTGGTCCTGACCAGAGTTACTCTACTTCCATTCTGTCCTTTATCACCACTTTTACAATACTGTGGGTCAGAACCTGAAGCGGCTCATGGCCACACGGCTTATAGACGACCTCTGCAGGAATGTCAGCTAAATCACAGCCCTGATTCTGCTGCAACGACAGCCGTGGAGGCTCGGAGAGAATCTGTACTGGTCAGAAACTGTTATCTTGTAGTCTGCAAAGCACCGAGAAACAAATATCTCACCTGCAACCGAGAATTATAGCAGGCAGTCAAAAGTCTCTGGTTGTCATGACAGGAAAGTGGACAAACTGAACAAGACGATGAAATCTGAGCATCTGGTAAACAGCCTATAGACGAACTGACTGTATAAAGTCAGCCAAGTGTTCTCTTCCCAGCTTCAGATCTCGTGGTGTAAAAGTCACAGCTTGACGAGGCCAGAAAGCAGGAAATCGTTCTTGTTCGGATTGAATGCACAGTTTGACAACGACTTTGCTCTTATCAGACAGTACTACATCCTGGGGATCTTACCTGAAGATGTAAAACCCAATAAAAGCAAAGTTAATAAGTCTATATTCTGTGATTTTTAAAGAGAAGACTGAGCTGAATGTACAACTATGTCTCTTCTTTCTGATATTATACTGATAATCAGAATGAACTGCTATTTAATTTCGGCTCATCAGCCATTCTGACATTCACACTGGGCAATTTCAGCTCAGCGGGTTTTTTCTGACCCGACCAATCAGCAGCGAGTGACGTGTCTGTGAGGTGCCTGTGCCGATCCTGTAGTCATTTTAAAGAAAAATTAATATGAGACAAAGGAATCCTGACACTCTAACAATCATCAAGGCCTCATTAATTATTCTTGAAAGAAGGAGCATACAACAGTTACTCCAAAGTATCTCTGCAGTAAGCTCAAAGCGAACCTCCTCGAGAGCTACTTATACTATTCATTGCAGTTTTATTGCTCTTTGTTCTGCCAGGCAAACATTTGTCCCCTCCAAGCGTGGGGGTCAGGTCACCATGTATGTTTTCTTATCAGGAGATTGTCTATGTCCTGACCCCCCAACCTAAAGAGCAATAAACTTTTACAAGCAGTTTCCTGAGTTCTTTAAGCTAAAGAACATCCTTTTACAATGACTGCACAGAGTAAACATTAGTTACACAAGAAGGAAAGCTATGTCCAGTATTTTTCCATCAAAAACAAATACCTCAAATTATAGACAATAAAATGCACCACTTCCTGTTTTCCCTTTGAGAGAACTACTGCTCACAGAGACTTTAGAGACAAAACAAATGTGCGCTCTCATTTGAACACAGAAGGGAAGTCCAAACATTTGTGAAGCTAGAAATCCTGGACTTTATCGTGCAGGAGCTGTCAGTGAAGCTGGGTGAGTTCACACTTCAACTTGTTACTCAACAAGCTGCAGACTGTGTGTTGTCTCTGCCCGCATTAACTCACACATTGAAATCCAATTATTACTGAAGACATTCAGGTATTTTTATTTGATTGGCTGCATGTAAACACATTATCTCATTGGCAATAACTTGGACAAGCTCTTATCACTTATGAGAAACCTGGGAGAGGTGCGTGGCCGAGATTAGCTGAGGCACGCACGCACCTTATCTTGTTTACTGTTGGGCTTCTGCAGTCTACCTAAGTCCTGTTTCCATGGTAATATTAGGATTATGCCATGATGAAATATTCTGAATATTGTTTATTTGAGTATGAATCAATCGGATATTGCCGATGCTCTGATTACACTGATTTCAGAAAAAGCTTTATGCGTTCGCCCCTCATCTATTCTTTGTGCCTCGTTCTCTCTGCGTCTACTTTTATTTTTCATTTTGAGAGATTCTCTGTTCATTATTATGAAAACTGTTTATCATTCAGCCCGTAGCCAAATGTGCTGCTGCTGCTCTGCCTCCTCTCAGAAACGTCCACAGAGAAGTTCTTCTTCTGCTAACCCTAGGTTTGCACAAGGAGGTCAGAGGTCAGAGCAGAGGTATTCACTGGCTGGCTGAAGGGCCCTTGAGCAAGGAGGTCTGCCTATACAGGGGGCCTGAACCTGGCCGCTCCAGTGGAGGAGCCTCTCCCTGCTCCTCACTCAAACGCAAACAGACCATGGGAAATCAAAGTTAAATAAAGAAAATGAAAGGAGAATAAATAATCGCCGTGAGCGGCCCGCGGAGCTGCATCTCAACAAGTCTGATTTTGATTTCAAGATGGGAGCCGGGGCCGCTCGAATGGGAGAGAAGAGCGGACAGGAGGAGGAAGAGAAAACAGCAGCGAGGAGAGTGATTAAAAAACGGAGGGGGGGGAGAGTCGAGGGAGGAGGAGGAAGGCTGGGGAAAACAGGGAGGAGCAGGCGAAGGAGAAGACAAATTGAGAAACACAAGGTTGGTGACACGACACACATACATTTGCTCTTTTCCACTCAGTTTTATCCCCATTACATTTTAATCCACCAGCCTCCTGCGGCAGCGTGTGATAGCAGGTCGACGAGCTGCACCAGCTGTGACTGCGTCTGTATCGGTGCAGTCAGGAGCAACAGCGTCCTTCACCCTCACGTACCAGACCCCGACTTCTGACCTCAGGAACCAGATCTCTCTTTTCAAAACAAAGAGGTAAACACAGATATGTGAATGGGACTGATGAACATTCCTCTGATACTGCTGAGAATACAATACTTGAGGTTTTGTACTGAGACCAGAAACGTTTTCTGAGGTCCTACTTTGAGAAATAAAAATATTTTTTCATATGTTTTTTCTAAACACAAGCAGCCGGACAAGAATGTGAAGAGCTTAAGTTCAGAGTCAAACCACGAATCTGACATTCAGTGCAGTTTTGCTGCTTAATTGTTTTTGGATGGAAGCAAAAGTGGATCGTGTTGTACAGTTGTCACGAAGACTGTAAGACGGTTTGGCATTTTGGTTACGTGAAAACAGGTGGTTGTGTATGTGTGCCGAGACAACGGGCGCCTCTCCTGTCAGACGTGTGGGATGTCCTTCATCTTTCTGCAGCTGTTCAACAAGTCTGACCAAAAATTGGGAATTTTTTTCTCAAGGTCAGGAAAGAGCCTCGAGCACTTTGCTATTTGAAAAGTACAAAAATGTACTTTTGCAACTAACCATCAGTTTCAATATTTTTTTCATCTTGAAAAGGTCAAATAATCATTTGGTATAAAAAAACACAGTGAAACTGGCAGTGGAAAAAAGCCCATAACAATTTCCTAGCTTCAAAAGTCTGATCCACAGTCCACAAGGCAAATATTCGGTTTACTACCACACGTTGTACGGCAAAGAAAAGCAACACATCCTCACAACTGAGGAGCTGGAACGTGGGCAGGTCGCACCGTTTCACTATGTGCATGTTCTCCAACACGTGCGCTCCTTCAGCCGCATTGTGGAGGGAGGACATTTTCAGGTCACAATGTTTCTGTACATCAGTGTAACCGAATCTAACTAAATTAAAACCTGAGTCTAAACTGCTTGTTGTGTTTTTTCCAGTATAAACCCAGGTGTGATGTGAGTAGCCTTGATGTGCCTGCACACGTCTTGTGCATTTGGAAGATGGGACAAGACAAATGGAGGCCGAACCGTCTGCGACAGACAGGAATCTGGCACAACACAAACTAAAACATGCCGCGCTGTCCCTGAAAAACTCCCACCGCACTTCAGTGATTTTAAAATATGTCTGCACAGTGAGGACACGCTGAAGGGCAGCATTTCATTACTCTGTGGCAGTTAAGTGCTTAAAGTATCACAGCACCTTAAATTTCCCTTTATGTGAAGTAAAACTGTTTTTACATGACGTGAGGGCATGAATATCCTGTATCCTCTTCAAGGAGTGACGGACAAAATGCAGGTTCATCAAATGGGTCATCAAATTGAGCATCACTTATTTACATTTCCCAGGGGATCTTGACAAAAAAACCCCATGAAATACAGGTAAGGTGTGTTTATCGCGACTCCTGCCAACAGGTCTGTGGGGTTCGGGTTAATGAGGTTAATGTTCTCTGAGAGCACTGTTTGTTTTCCCGTTTCAGCAGCGCAGCAGTACCTGGAGTTCTGCTGCTACAGAGCGAGACAGTTAACCTGCTCTGGAAAACGTCTGATTTCTGATGAGCTGATGATTTGTTTCTGTTGCCCGACTCTGGTGCTCCAGTCGCTCGTGGCTGCAGGTTTGAGAGGATCTCCTCATGTATGCTCCAGCGGTCGGGCACGCTGCAGCTACTTTAATCAAAATAAAGTGATTATGGATATGCAAATTGAGTCATTTACTAATTGTAGCAGCCAATCCCTCTCTGTCTGTGGCTCGAAATTAAGAGAAGAATTTTTGGAAAGCTCATTTTGAGCCATGGATGAGCACTGCCTGATGGTGGAAAGCCAAAGGTTCAGCGGATGCTGTAGACAGCATGTCCATCCCTGTCATGCATCCTTGAGCCTCCTCCCATTCCCTCTGCAGGCCCAGTGACATCTCAAACAAACACCAAATCTGGAACACCACAAGTCATTTTCTTAATAAAATCATCTGAAATATTTTCACTGAAGCTTCCCAGAAAAAGACAAAGCAACTGTAAAACAACCTGCTGGGCCTCTTCTAATGTGAGCGTCATCTCAGGCTGTTATCGACACCCAGTGACGTTATTTACTGAGCGGTTTGTGTGATTTTGTCCAAAAACAACAGGCTGCACGCAGCAGAGGGCGGCCCTGAATGGTGGCTGGTTTTAATCTCTCTCTCACACACACACACACACACACACACACACGGGGAGGCACTGAGAAACATAGGCATGTACACATTAATATGCATGCATGAGTAAATAAGAAGCATGCATGGACAGCCACACACATGGGCGCGTGCACACACGTTAAGCTGCTCATTCTAACAGGCTAAGCTTTACACCATTTGGTTAAATGTTTTGTTAAAAGACGAGTTACACCAGCAAAAGAAGGGGAGGAAGAACGGGGACTGAGTAGACGGGGAAGGAAGTAAGGCAAGAGTAGGCAAACGGAGGAGACGGTGAAGGGAGGGAGGACTGAGGGCAGAACAGGAATCGAGGGAGAAGAAGAAGGGTTAAAGGGAGAGAAAACGAAGAGAAGGGGATGAGGAAGGAAGGGAGAAAGGCAGGAAGGGCGGGGGCAATTTCATTAAAAGGTGAAGGGATAGAAGCAAGGTGGAGAGGAATGGACAGTGCTAGAAGAAGGGATTTAGGAGAGGAATTAGGAAGAGTGTAGGTATCAAAGCAAGGGGTGAAGGTGAAAGGAAGGGAAGTAAGGAAGCACTGAGCATGGAGAAGAGGAATTATGGAAAGATGAAAAGGATAAATGAAGGAGGGAAGTGTAGTAGAAAGGGAAGCAGGAGATGATGAGAAATGGAAAGAATGAGGAAGAGGAACTGAATGAAGGAGCAGATGAATAGATGCAAGGAGGAGAAGAGGAGGGGAAGTAGCAGTGATTCAGATGTATGGTGTGAATGGAGGGATTCAAGGGAGGAGAAGTAATGAGGAAGCTTGGGCAGAGGGAAGGAGAGAGATTCAGACAGGAGGAGAGGAATTAAGAGATTTAGATTTAGACAGAGATTCCACCATATTGGCATTAAACTGTTGGCTTGGCCTTTTACACACAACGCTGCATGTTTCCTCTTTTTACACAGCGGCGCCCTGGTGTTAGACACATAGCGTTTAACATGATGTCCGGTGTGACGTACAACGCACTGGAAATACAGTGACAGAGGAACAGAGCAGGGATGTGCTTTTACTCATCCTGCATGTTTAGCACACAATTCGGACTATCAGGTGTCGTGCACAGTGGACAACAGGTTGGCAAATAAGGTCACAGATTCTGTTTCTCCTGAGCAATGCTAACATTTAAATATCTCGTCGGCGTGCCACAGAACCAACGCTTCACCTAAACTTCACGCAGCTCCGCCCACAACCAAGGCCAGGTTGGAACGGTGGCACCAAGCTCCGCACACAGCGACACCAACTTCACTTTCTCTGGTGGTGGAATAAAGGAGGGTCGACACTGACCCCCCCATACCGGCCTGGTACCTTTTATACAGAACAGCATGGTGGCAAACTAGTGAAAAAAGAGCACAAGAAAGAAGAGGAAGGAAATGTGAGAAACAGGAGAAGACTCCTCAGGAGGAGAGGAGGAAGAGAGATCAAACAGAGAAATAAAGAAAGAAGAGAGGGAAGGAGGCTTGTGTGACAATGGAGTAAAAAGGGGAAGAAAAGGGGAAGTGAAAGAAAAAAGGATATAAGAAGAAGATTGTTCAGGAAGGAGGACAACGGAGGAACGGAAGAAAGATAGAAACAAAGGAGGGAGGGAAGGAAGGAGGTTGTCAAGAGATGGAGTAAAAGAAAAGAGGAGGAAGGAAAGAAGGAGGTCGGCAGAGAAAGTCTGGGGGGTGGAAGGAGGGAGAGGTGCTGGGCTGGAAGGCCAAATAATGGAGCAGCTCATCTCATGGTGAATTTGAATGGAGGCTGAATTAATTTAAATCTCATCACGGCCCGCCCTCTAATACCTTATCAGTTCTGCACGGAGACAAGGGACGTAATCGCATTAGACCCGCCACTCTGCTCGACTGCCTCCACCACATACGCACGCTAAACACAGGCTAAGCCCACAGACACACACATATGGTACCTGTGCTGGTATGTGCTGCTTTCTGACACACAAACACACACCGTGCACGTACTGCTGAGCATGCTGTCAAGGTGTACACACACACACACACACACACACACACACACACACACACACACACACAGCGTGATGAAACGCCCCCACGAGTACAAACCAGCAAGAAAGCAGCACACATGTAAAGACACACACACTAAGAGAGAAACAAATAATGGACTAAAACACACACAGCATGCAAACACACCCATGGGTCCTACAACGCAGCATTCACCCTCACCCACACACCCAGCATAAAAACACACACACAGTGTTGTATGGAGCAGAGCAGCCTTCCAGTTACCTTCTAGGGGAAAAGGCTCATGGGAAGTTATGCGCTCGGCTGTTGACACTGGCTGCAGCAGGACGAGCAGCTTTACAGTGCCGACTCCTCATACTGAAATGTACGCACACGCACAAACGTACACACACACACACACACACACGCCTCAACCTCAGCCAAAAAATCACACACATCCTCCAAACAAGATGGCGGGTGAGTTACTGGCTCCCCGCACCAACACACACACTCTAAACAAGATGGCTGGGAAACGTTTCTGCAGCGTTTATCAATCAATAAATGTTTTATTGTTCTGATGGAAACTGAAAGGAGAACTCCACTGAAAGAGGCTGCGTTTCTCTGTGTGTGGGGTTTTGTTTTCTTTTTATTCCTGTGGACAAAAGTAGACAAATAATTTTGGTTTCAGTCTGTATCTGAGGTAATCAGGTCCTAATGTCAGCATCTCAGAACCAGTGACCAAGATACATTAATACTGGGCACTGCAGAGCCATGTTCACATCCATGCTGACATTTCCCAGACCTGGTGTGTCCACAGCAGTGTGAACAGACCAGACCAGATGTCCTCAGACCCGATCTGGGCCACCTGCGTATGTGCTCCTAGACCTGATTCCTCTCTGACTGTGCAGCGCCGTCAGAACGGTCAGATCAAAATCCATGTGGTCGTTTTAACATCTCCTCCTCTGCACATACGGCCTGTCGTCATCATTCGGCGTTGGCCCCTCACAGACCGGTAAACGATAAACATGGAGGAGAGCGACGACAGCGACTGGGTCAGTGGAGAGACCAGGATGTTTCATATTTGGTGGGCGTTTATGGAGAAGCTTCTGATCAGGGCAAACTGGAAGGAACATATCGTAACCCAGTGGTTTGGGAGGAAACTGGGCCGTTTGACCGTTGCACACACGACATGGTTCTTGTTCTTATGCACATGTGGCTCACATTTCAGTTACATGTGTGCACGTGTGGCAGCTTATGACATTTTTTGTTTTACCTGTGACTCCTAATGTGTCACTCTAAGTTGTCCAAAGAGGTGCAGCGTTCCCGTTTGACTCGTGCTTAGGATTTTTAGTCAATCTTTCTTCTTCTTAGAGATTTTGAGTTGCCATTCTGGGCTGTACTGGTCGTTCTCGGTGTGTTTGTTCCTCATTCCCTGTGGAAAACCCAACAAATGTGAAGGGATGTGACTTCCTCCTGAAATCTGAAAGCTGATATTCTCTCAGAGATTCTAAATTTGTGTCTGAACCCAACCCAAACCCTCAGGTACCCATGGGTCCCGTGGGGCTTGGTTCGGGTATCCCCACACTATTTCTACTCTGTGTGAAAAGGGCAAAAATCACCTCACTTTAAAATGCAGTGAGAACTTTTATATGAAGTACGGGATATTTAGAACATCATAATTTAAAAGAGAAGAGCTCAAGGATGTTTAAAAATGAAAATAAATAAGGCCTGATGGAGTCAATCATGACTCAGTGTGGAGAGACTGATGCTGAAACCTTCAACTTTCAATGGCCTTAACCATAGGTTTATAGCACCAAACTGCTGTCTAATAGGAGGCGTCTGCGTCCTGAATCAGGCCCTAACAAAAGGCAAGGTTGCACCTGAACACTGCAGATTTCCAGCCTTTTTCACCAAATCATACAGGACAGCTAATTATCATTTGTTGAGAAATGTCACATCAAGCCCAGAGGAAATGGCAAAAAATTAATAGCTGCTGGCCCTGAAACAAATTACTTTCTTACTGAAGGGAGAAAATAGTGATTTCATTAGGAGTAAAAGGGAAGTTAATATAATGCAGTTTATTTGATGTTGACTGTCTTTATATCAGAGCAGAATCTAAAAGCATGTCGAGGTCACTTGTCAAGCTGCCACTTTACCTTTGAGGGTCTTTTCCTGAGCAATTACATGTGACACGACAGCAGCAACAGCAGAATAAACCTGTCAAACAACAACTTTACCAACAACAACAATGCAGAGGTCAAAGGTCACAGCCTCAGTAGGACTCCAGAGAGGTTCTGTACAGTGCAGAAGCGGCAAAAAGTCATTTTAATGAGGTTTTATGCTAAATATGAAAATTATTAGATATCGATCGACAGAGATCAGAAGTGGCCGGTTTTCAGTGTGAGCAGCCTTGATCGGTCTGAGCCAGTCAGATTCTGTGCTAGTCAGATTAAGATAAGCCTCCAAAGGTTTTGTGCGACACGCCTGACTGCCGTCTAATGCGTGTGGGGGTGTGAAAACCCAGTAAAACGTGTGTATGACCCAATGAACCAGCCAACAACGAGTGCTCACGCTCGTCAGGCTCTGTGGATATCGCTGCGGCTTATTCTCTGTTCAACACGCTGCTGGCAGGTATCTGTGCACGCAGCGGCAGCCTGAACCCTGATGCGCTTCATTTACAAACGTTTTCTATAAGTCTCGTCGTCTGTAGCGACGCGCTGCAGCCAAGGCAGGACCAGCTCCACGTTCAAGTCCGTGACTTCGTGTGAATAGAAATCTTTTAAGCAGAGAGAGGATAAATACTCCAAGAGACCTCTCAATTTTTCAGTGAATGCCACAAATTATTGAGGATTCATTAAATGTTTTTCCTCTGAAAAAGGGCAATGTCTATTTGATTTGTAATTTGGCCACAAGCGAGGCATTTATGTCAATAACAATGACTTGATTTGGCTCAGAAAATTATTAAATGTCAGTTCAGCTCTTTTTAATTGACGGAAAATAAAATTCAGCTCTTGAAATGTCTTTCTGTCCAGTCATCTATCTCTCTACCATCTGATGAAAAGAAATAATCAAACATAGAAATTCATAAAAATATAATTCCATTATAAAGCTGAAGTGCATTCAGGTTTCTAAATCGTATCATTATAGATGTGAAAGTGAAAAATTACAGATTGTACTTTGTGAAGGCTTTGACTGAGCGTTGGACATGAGGTCAACACAATCACAAACAGCACACGCACACACACACACACACACACACACACACACTGGGGATGGTAGAGCCCTGAGTGTGTGCACAGAGAAGTATATGTGATTTTGATGAGCTTCACTGGCAGCGGTGCAGAGCGGTGTGAGGAACTTCAAGGCTCTTCCTGTTCTTTTTATGCTTGTGCTTAATATTATTGATTTATATATTACATATTTTAGTGAATTTGAGCCAATCAGGTTTATACTGCAGATCTGGGATGTTGGGGTGGCCAGGTCGTTTGCCAGGACACTTTTTTAAAATTAAATTACAATCCACTTCAACTGAATGTGTCTCACACCACATGGCTCAGTCATGTTGAAAATCTAACACATTCACAATCAGTCAGTCTGAACAGGGCAATATCATGGCCTCATCAATCAAATACAGCGGCGTCCCTGACATAAGAGATGTCACTGACACACACGTGACTGGTTTTAAAGATGGAAGTCGCTTCCCTTAGATCGCTGCTAATACTTTAAATTACACCCCACACCTCATTCGTTTCATTCAGGCTTCAAAGACACACTGTCCATGTTTTAGGAGGTGGACTATTTTATGAATCGCCCCGACATCCGGCTGGACAAACCTTTTCCAGCAGACATTTTACAGACAGAACAACTCAGCCATGAAAACCCACAGCAGCAGTCTGCTGCAAGGTGCTACCAGGACTTGGCTGTATAGACACGCCTCCTTCCAGGACCCCAGACTTAAGGACACCAACCCTCAAAAACACACACAAACGCACACACAAAAGCACTTTTTTTTCTTTTGTAATAAAGTGTCATTTAATAAGAGATAGATTCTTGTTGGCGAAGCCAGTCGGAGACGGAGGAAGATGCTCTGGCTGCCAAATCAGTGTTTTCACAGCCTGAATCACAGCTTACCACTGATACTGGCCCAGGGAGGAGCGTGCACGCACGTGCCCCCCCCCCCCCACATTCCACTGGACACAAAACAAATGATGCCGTGCATATACATGTGCATGCAAACAGTTCTCCAACACATACATGCACACACACACATATGTTGTGCTATGCATATATAGCTAACCACACACACAACTATGACTAATTAGAAAAACATACATTTCAGCATAACAGTATACACACACACACACACACACACACACATGCGCGCGCAATAGAACAAGAAGCAGAAACACACTTATGCTTCACCAGACACACAAATGCTGGTACATATGCACACACACTAAAAGACAGACACAAAATTGCACAAACGCAGACAGTCACACACCTTTCTTTCTCTCCCCTGTTCTTCAGCGTACACACACACACACACACACACACACACACACAAACACACACACTAAAACTGTTCACACTGAGTGCAGAACAGTCGCCATCAGAAGGCCGCCTTCTCTCATCGCTTTCTCTCTCTCTCTCTCTCTGTTTGTGTCTACCTCTGTCTACCTCGCTCACCCTTTTTCTCTCTCTCTCCTTCTCAATCACTCCTCTGGTGCAGTTTGGGCTGTTTCCATGGCAACGCGCCGAGTCCCATGGTCGCTGGAGGGAGAGACCGCTACCCCGCTCGTCCTTCCCAAAAAAAAAAAAAACAAAAAAAAGAAAAAAAATCTGCTCAACACTCCTTCAAACTGTGGACGACAATCTCTGCATGTGTGTGTGTGTGTGTGTGTGTGTGTGTGTGTGTGTGTGTGTGTGTGTGTGTGTTATTTCTCCCAAATGACTGGAGTGGCCAAAAAACACCAATTTCAGTCTGTGTCTGCCTCAGTCTTTGTCTTTGTGAGACAGAAACAGACTCTCCCGTGCTGCTCTATTGATGATGATAAATTATTGATTTACACGATGCCAATCTGATTGTGGATCATTAAAGATATTATTATGATCAAACAAATGAAAAGTCTCATCTAATACAGTGAGTACATGGTGACGGGCCAATCGAATCTACATTACAGAAGCTCTAAAGTGAGTCTAATGATGATTCTGATCAGATTTCACATGTTTGAGTGTGGATGTGTTTGTCAACTGTCCCCGCACACACACACACCCCGTGATGGTTTACACACCCTAACATCCATCCAAGTACTGGAAATGAGATGAACGGTGAAGGATTTATACCCTGAAATTTTGTAGCACCGAGGGGAATGAAAAGGTAAAACACTGGCCCGAGAGTCCATATCAAGTGCTTTTAAATCCATTCATCAATACTGCATTTGTTAATCAATATTCATTGCTCTATTATACGCACCTTTAATAATTTGCTGGCCTTTGTTTTCTCACTTTCTAGGAATGAAGCTGTTTGTGTTGTCAGTTTCCTTTTTATTCAACAGGAAGTGAGAGAGAAGAGGGGAAAACGAGGTAAAATGAGATGGACACAAGACGACAGAGAGAAGTGAGGGGAAAGCGATACGAGAGGAAACCAAGGAGAAAGATGACAGGGGAATAAAAACTGAGATTAGCAGAGAGGAAGGGAGTGGAAAGGAGAACAAGCCGGAAGAGACGAAGAAGGTTGAAATGGAGATGGATGGTACAGAGGCTGAGAAGAGGAGAAAGTGAGGAGGGAAGGAAGACGATCAAGAAGGAAGGAAAAGAGGATGGAGCCCGAGGGAGAGGAAGGTGGCAAAGAAAGGACGTGAAGGAGAAAAGGCCAGGTAGGAGGTGACAGTGAAGTCGGGGTGGAGTAAAGGCGGTGAGCTCAGCTTGGCCTCCGTTTCCATCTGTTCCTAGCAGCAGGGTAATCGTGTTGACTCGGGCTCGGCCGCCCTGCGCCCACCCGGGGCTGTGCTCCGCCTTCAACAGAGCCGGCTCATCAAGGTGGAGATTGGCTGAAAAGGTGCGTAGAGGAGGAAACAAGATAGGAGTGAAGAAGAGCAAAACCCAGAAAGAAGAATGAAAACGACAGCAAGACGGATACAGAAAAAAAACGTAGCAGGAAACAAGGCAGAATGAGGATAAGAAGAAGAACGGAGATGATGAAGATGAGAACAGGCAGAAAAAAGGAGAGAATTTGGAAAAAGAAAAGATGAAGAACAGAATACACGATTCTTTTTCCTTCTCCTCCTTGCTGTCTCTTTATCAATCCCTCTTTTCTTCTTGCCGTTTCCTTCCTCCCTTTCCTCTGCCTTCTCATTTACCACATCTGGACTTTCCTCCTCACTCCTCCAACTTTTCCTCCTCTCCTCTTTCCATCACTTTTCTCCTGCTTTTGTCTCCTAATCTTCACCCGTTTATTTCCCTCCCCCCGTCTCCCGCCCTCCTCTTTGATTCGTCTTTCAAAAGCCTCCCAAACTCCGGCATCCTCCCGCAGAGTCTATTTGTTTGTACATCAATAATTCCTGGTGACAAACGGCGGCCTTTTCATCGCTCACATGCCGACCTGAAGCCTGACACGCTCACTTTCTTATTTCTTTTCATTTTGTCTTTTTTTTACCGTGGAGCGAGCGGTAGCCTCGACAGGTAGATGTCAAGTTTCTTTTTGTGCTGTCTGGTGAGATAAGTGCTCCTCCCCCCACAGAACAATCTGACAAAAAAGGGTTTAAAAAAATAAAATGAAACCTAGACTGCTCCAAATAAATCAGGAAATAAAGAACCTGTAATAAATTGTAATAAACGTTTACAAGAAAACCTCTCAAAAGTTGTCTATGAAATAAGGATTTTGGAGCTCAGGTGAGTGAGACAGTGTGTGTCCACAGCCATGTGTCCGCAGGCGGCTTGTTCGGTTTGCCTTTGTATAATGAAGGTATCAAGGCAAGAGACAAAAAAATAGTACTGTGCGTACATTCTCCTCAGAACGTATTCACTTCTATTATGTATTCAATTTATTATTTTTTAGAAAATCAGAACTAAACTCTCATTTACAAAAGCAGTCAGAACCTTCAGCTTCTTCCTACAGATCCTCTCATGCTCCACCTCCAGGTCTATAGATGTCCTCTGGGGTTTAAGTCTGGACGTTGGCCGGGCCCCTCAGGGACGGTCAGAGACCGGTCCTGGAGCCACCACAGTGCTGTCACTGTCTCAGGTTTTCTTCAAGGACCTCTCTGTGCTTGGCTGCATTCATCCTCCTTGTGTTTGTTGGAATGTCTGACAAAGCCAGAAGCAACGTTACTGGGAATTCAACTCAGATCTGTACAGTGGGAGCCGGGAGCTTTGCCTCTGTGCCACCTGTTAGATGTTCGGGCGTTTTTGGGGCAGACAGAGTGCAGCACCAGTCTGAAACCCAGAACTGAGTTAGCATCTTTGCACTTTCGGTTCCCTCCCCCAGAGAACGTGGGTTTTTGGTGAAATGTCTGTAATAAGGTCTGCAGTTAACACAAGGCCAAAACATTTGTTCTAGGATATAAAATACCCCTGTAAATACACCACTGGTGATCTTTAAAGAAGGTGGTTGCTAACAAGCGGCTAAATGAGACCAGAGAGCCGGTCTGGGACTTTGACACAGAGATCCATCTACTCACTATTTCGCCTTTACAGCTGTGTCATATTTAAACTAACGCACTTGCAAACTATTCTAACTGACACAGCCATGATCACTGGCCAGGTCAGGATGTTGTAGAAGAGGTGAGCGCACTAAATCAAATTACAAGTTGGACACCATGGTGTAGCTTGGTCACAGCCTAACAATAGCTTTTTACATCTGGTGACTGTATTTGGGCTTCAAACATCTTAACAGCGGCATTCGCTGGTGGAGATTATCTCGCTGAAGAAAACATGCAAGTGTCATCAGAAACTTTTTGACACTTATTTTCTCCAATAATCCAAAAGCCTATGGAAAAATCCCACTGGCTCTTAGTTGAAGGGCGCAGGGTGATGCCAACTTCCAGGCCGGTCTCCAAAGATACGTCATCCCTATGGCACTCGATGCGGGATCATGTTAGCTACACAGTAGACTGCAACATGTACAACAAAAGCACAGTGTTAGTGCAACGGCTTCTGCTCGAGGTTTCACACGGGTCTGAAACAGTACTGAAGGTATTTCAGGTGCGGGTTTCGGTTCGGAGTATGAAAAACTCTTCAGAAAACTGTGTTAGTGTGTGCCAGCCTCCAGGTTGTGTGTCCATGTACTGTGTGTGTGTGTGACTCCAGACAGTGATACTGTACATGTGTGCATGTTTTCTCATTAACTGTGTGTGCATGTACTGTGTATCCCTCCCACTTGTGATAGTAAAGAGAACAAGTGATATCCCATTAGCACCCACGACTACCAACCCCCCATATCCAACACACAACCACACACACACACACACACACACACACACAATCTGCAGCCAAGCAGAGAAAATAGTTTGGCTGCACATCCTGTACTGCTTGTTTAAGCTCCACGCTGAGAACCACCAAACTCTCTCTCTCTGTTTCTTTGTCTCACTGTCTCTTTTTCACTGTTTTGTTCTTTGTCCCTCTTTCTTTCACACACTTTACTTTCTCACACACACACACATGCGAGCGCGCACACACACACACACACACACACACACACACATGTCCCCCATGTGGACAAAGCCTTCATTCAGATGAGGTTTTGATAAAGCGGCTCGGCCTGCTGGTGAAACTCAACAATGAGACTGAGGAGCTGATCCAGATCTGACTGACTGGTTCCTACCTGCTTTACAGGATAATTTGGGGTTTCATTTATGTATTTTTACCATGGTGAGGATACTTCTTATTACTATGTTAACTTGCTTTGGTGCAACTGCCTGACAAAACCATGTCTGTGTGCAGCTGGATTTAGCCCTGACAACCCCCTGCTCACAGCAGAGAAGGCTGCTTCCTTTGTTTAGAGTCTGATTGTCTCAGTTACAGGTTCACACACGTAAAGTCTCAGTGTACATGGCTGACATTTACTGTACGATAAGACCGGCTGACTGTTCCTTGTAGTTTATGAGCAGCTCACAGTTTCACTGACCTTGTCGTTTTTTAGTGTGACAGATCCTGACTGTTCCTTTTGGACAAACTAAGTTTTAAATACATTACAGGCTCATTTGTGGGACAGGGGAGTTTTGGAATCAGAGGACAGGGAGATGTGGGTCCATTATTCTAAGGCTGACATCATGTCTGCCTGACCGGCTTTTGAACATTTTTTCCTACAAATCTATTTTTAGGTACGAGTAGCTGATTTGAAGTAAGATTGGCTGACTGATGCTCATGGTGCCTTTCTTTGTATTTCCTGACTGGTTTTCAGGTTAAATGACTGGTTTGAAAAACATCAAGTCTGCTTCTGGATTGGAACAGCCAGTGTATGTTTCTTGGCACAGCCTTCTGGCTGACTGTTTTTTATTGCTGGCTTTCTTATTTGCCATGTTTTGGCCTGACTGGCTGTATACCCGACTTCAATTTGAGTTTGACTGCCTGATTTTTTAAAATCTGACAAAACCAAAGTTCAGCTTTAGGTGGCAAACTGTTGGCTGCCTAATTACTGATGACCAGTTTAAGCTCTGACTGCCTTTTCTTGACTGGCTGGTCCAACAAATAAATATTCCGATTTGGATGACTCATATTTTTAAGTTCTGGCTGAATGATTCACAGGCTTGTTCTTTTGACTGTGCTGTTATTGTTGACTGCTTTCTCTACTTTTTGGTTTGAGTGACCGACTTCTGAGTGACCAGTTTGCCTGGCTGGCTTTGGGACTGGACAAACCGATGTTTAAACACCAGCAGCTCGGGGTGATGCTGGCTGTCTGAGCCTCAGGTGTGCAGAGTACAGCTCGGTGAACACTTTTTGTCAGAGCTTCTGACTGGCTGGTTGCATTTGCTGCCTGTTTCTATCTCTGTGATGAAGGTTTAGAGAACAATACAGGATGTTTACTGCCAGAATATGATGCAATCTGTGTGTAAGTATGTGTGTGTTTGTGTAGACAAAGCATCTTAAAATGATGCAATTATAAATTAAATGCATGTGTGTGTGCAACTGTGTGTCTATACGGTAGGATGCGTCTGTGTATACATATAGTGTGTGTGCAGTATGATGCAACGAGCGTGCAGAACGGAAAAGCAGCTCCACTCTACAATAAACAGATATACTGGCACTGGGGATGTGTGTGTGGGAGAAAGAGGGAGTACTGTACTACTGCAAATGTGTGTACTGTTGGTGCGTGAGCGAGTGTGTAAACAAGTGTGAAAGCGAAAGACAAAGTGTGTGTGGCTGAATACTATTACACATGCAAAAAGGAAAGAATCCTAGCAGGATGTGTGTGGGAACAACAGGGGAGCTGAATGCATGGATGTGTGTGTGGGTGTGTGAGAGTTTGGACACGTCCTACAGAGCCAGAGGTTCCAGCAGAGAGACCAACTCCCAGAGTGGAGCTCTGCCCAGTGTGTGCATGTTACTAATGGTATGTGTGTGTGTGTGTGTGTGTGTGTGTGTTTATAATGTGTTTGTGAGAGCCTGCCAGTTAGTGGGTGTGTTACGAATGCGTAATGTAAGACGAGTCAGTTCATATGTATATGTGCTTACCAAACCACTCAGTACAGGACAGTGTGACACTTCACAAAGTCAGTATACTGTAATGCAGTACCAGTACAGGGACTGCAAACGGGGTTCAGTAACAAGATGGCGAGTGAAACCACTTATTTAATCAACTGTAGCCTTTTTCTCTTTTTCTCCTTCTCATCGCAAGGAGAGAGGTAAAATGACAGCTGACCCGGGTTTCTGATTCAGATCTGCTGGAACAACAGGGAACACAACACTGTGGCATACTGAGGAGAGTGACCCGAGGTTTGGACCCAGAAACTGTATATTACGTCACTACTTAACAAGCAGATATCATGCAGTGTTTCCTGCAAGAGGCTAGGCGTGGGGGCACTGATTTCTGGGGGAATGGGGTTCTAGCTTAAGGCTTAACTCCTCATCTGTCCCCCTCCCTCCCCCTCTCTCTGGAGATGAACAAACACTTAATAATTATATGGACTAATACAGGCCAGTTGTTTATTACTGACAGAATCAAAGTTTTCTTTTTTAGCAGTTGCTAAATTAAGTCCTCAACGGTTTGCAGGTCTGCGGTGTTTCACTCAGCAGTGTAACAACAGCATGATGACAGACACATCTGACAGGATGGAGCTTGAGCCTATCTGCTGCATGAAGAACGTCTAAAAACCCACTCCTTCTGAGCTGGTCTCAAACGCACCTGCTGTTTTACTGGCTTCCCGAGCAAGTCACTGAGGAGCTTGATTAAATGATTGATTGGTTGGACTGATTTTTTTACCATAATAACAAAGGCTGCGTGGCAAGGCGCCGTGGAGAAACGCTACCAGAGGAAACGCCACCATGAGCCGTAATTTATTTGTGTTTCAGTATAAATGCAGCGAGTCAAAAAACAATACTGTATCAATACAGCGACTCAGTAACAAAGCAGTGAATAAACTGTAAAACTACATCAACACAGTGAATCACAGCTGGATCAAGCATCAGCATAGAGACACTCATCAATACAGTGAGTCAGAGTGATTCAGTCGTAATCGTCAGTCAGGATGCGATTTACTACGAATACTGTCAGTCACAATATGACTCAGGACAGAGTCACAGTATGATCCGGTCACTAAGATTCTGTACTGAGTCACTGTGATTTTGTATCAGTACAATTTAGAATATGACTCAGTAGACAATAGTTACTAGGTAGCAATCATGTGTTTTCTAGTCTATGTACTGTGTGCAGTACCACTGCAGTATAAATACTTGACTTGCATGAACCAGGGGTATCTGTGGTGTCAGGCTGTTGTGGTGCCCACCAGTACACTACTTAATATTGGCTGCTTGTAGGGTTGGATGTTTACCGAGCGTGTGTGTGTGTGTGTGTGTGTGTGTGTGTGTGTGTGTGTGTGTGTGTGTGTGTGTAACTGTGGGTCCGTGCACGGCATGTGTGTGTCCACAGGCAGAGCAGTGAAGAGGAGCTAATCCAGTAAAGTAACAGAGAACAGACAGAGTCAGAGGTCATTATCATTCACACACCAGCGAGCACAAAACACAGCACACACACAATGCAATCTGCAACACATTCCCTACATGCACACACACACACACACACCAGATTCCCTTACACAAACACACACAAAACCTTTGTCTTGATATCCATCTTGCTGTATCGTTTTTACTGCTCCTCTCACTCGTTTACACATGTGAAGCTGGAAAAACACTCGTTCGCCAATTCTATTCCTCTTGAATCCGCACCCCCTCCCAAACAAACCAAACCTACAACCCACTCACCTACAAATGCACATACACAAGTACACACACACCAGATGGGTCTTAATCTCCTGGTGCCATAAACAAACACAAACCGTTCGAAGAAGCAGACAGAGAGACCACTGTGTGTCGGTGTAACTTCTTGTCATCTAACATCCTGTTAATTCCTACCACGGCATCAAACAAAACTCCTCGAGTCCCACACACACACACACACACACACACACACACACACACACACACACACACAGGCCTCAGACATACGAGCAGAAAACACAATAATGCTGCACAGATGGAGGCCTTTACTTCAGTACGCTGCTGATACTGTAGCTGTACACCCATCGATACTGGAGAAACACTCATATACTGACTGTTTTGTAAATATCACTCAGTTTGTGCAGTTTTTACTGGTCTGATTTCCCCATCGTGCTCTCTGGACGCCACTTGTCGTCCTAGTAGCTGCTAGCTCAGTCCAACAATGGCTACAACCTGGACCGGTATTAAAACTAAAGCGCCAAAGCCCAGCACCCTCAGCAGCTTAGCATCTATTCCACCAGCATCCTCAGCTCAGTGGCTTTTCTCCTTCACTTCTTTAACTGTTCTTTCTGTAAGGCATGAAATGTATATTGCCTTATGCAGCTGTATGACTTTTTAGAAGATTATTCTCTCACAAACTCCCATGAGGCTATGCCAGTGGCCAGTGCTAAACACTAATCCTACCTTCTCAACATCTCAGAGTGTTGATGCAGTATTCCAAGATGCTTTTCCCATTTCTAGCCTTGTATTTGTGCCAAAGAAATGAATTCAACCAAACAAAACCTTTTTTTTTTTTTTTTTTTTTTAATGAAACTGCAGAGAATCCAGAAAGAGGTGGTGTATTGCAGCATCATCACAATACGCAGCAGGTGACATCAATAAATAGCTTTTGTTTGACCAAAACATTCAGCTTGACTTCTGGTTGCAGGATGAGCTGTTAAATCACTGCTGACCTTCCTGCTCTACTACAGCCAGAAAGGTGAGACGTGAACCCACCGGCCCAGGAGGAAGAGCTCAGCAAGATAGGAACGTCTCTGTACATGCACCGCTGCTCTGCTGTAACTCTTTACGCCCTCAGGGAAGAATTACTTGGACAGAATCAAGATGTTGTTATAGCAAAAACAGGCTCTGGCTGTAAGTGTAATGCTGTGCAGATGTACAGCTTGGTACAACTCCCACTCTCTGCTCTGCTAAAGAGCAGTTTACTACGGTCAGGCTGACTTGCATTGTTACTGTTCAAAACTTACAGTGGGTACAGAAAGTATTCAGACCCCCTTAAATTTTTCACTCTTTGTTATATTGCAGCCATATGCTAAAATCATTTAAGTTCATTTTTTTCCTCAGTAATGTACACACAGCACCCCATATTGACAGAAAAACA
>NW_018128163.1:135631-149459 GCF_001952655.1 Monopterus albus
ACTGTATATCACCATTAAGTGTTACTGTTTGTTTTGGTGAATGTGCCTCATTTATTTCTTGATTATTTACTACATTTCCCAGAATCCTGTTCAGCAATCCCAAAGAATAGCATGTGAATTTGTAGTAATCTGTTGCATTTCTCACCGCTTTTAAAAGCAATAACCTCGCTGTTCCTTAACACACAGAACAGTTCATACGTCAGCTTTAAAAATGAGTGTGAAGTACATGGAATACTTTTGGTTTGGGGCAGGGAAGACCACTCGGTTGCAGTGAAGGGAAATCTTAATGCTACAGCGTTTTGTGCTTGTCTCTTTGCCGTTTCAACATGACAATGCCACTCTGCAGTAGGGCTGCACTCGTTGAAGCTTAAGGGAAGTACGGGGTGCACTGCTCGTCATGTTCCAATAGTGAAAATATAAAGAGATTCACCTGGGAAATTGATACATGATGATCATTTTAACCCCATACCATCATTTAACACTCATCCAAACTCGGAAGGTGTTTCTCGGATCCTCGTAGACTATTCTAACAATACAGAATCAAAATGAAGCCGATCTCTTTTCTAAGCCTGATGCAGACAATGCTCTCTGTAATATTTGCAAAGTGAACTGCTTGAACTGTTTGGTGTGGAAGAACTGGCCTGCACAGAGGTCTGACCTCACCCCATCCGACATTTGTTGTTACAAGACAAGATAATAAGAAAACATTTGCCATTCAGTGTGAGATTGAGAGTCCCAAGCCCTACACATCAAATACATCTGGTCAGACTACTAAAGGGGGCTGAACATGAAGTATGTCGCAGTAATTGTGCAAGGCAGTTGTTTAGGGTGGATTACTTCTTCAGGCATATACAGAGATCTCGGTCCAAGCCAGACTGCTTCTATTGTTTCCTGAGGAGCATTTCTGTGGAAAAACCACGCAGCACTAATGCAAAATAGACTCTCAGAAATCTAGTGCACAAAGTTGGAATCAACAAGAGTAATACTGTACAGATGGAGCCATGGTCCATGTCCTACTTCTCTGTGCTCTCTATATTCATATTGTTTAGTGCCCGGGGGGGGGTCCGAACTCAGACAAGCTCCTGTCTTCACATGATTATACAACAGAAGAAACTAAACTAACACTGCTTAAAAAACAGGGTTGAACTGAACAAAGCACCAACACAAACTATAACCCCCCCGACAAAAAACAAACAAACAAATCTAAGGCAGCTCTGCTCTCACACGAGACAGACTGTATGTGCTGCACTGCTGTTTCTGTCTGTTTCTCTCTGTAACACCACCTCGGTCACTGGGGAATTGTTTGAAAAATCCTGCAGTACAAAAGAATTGTTGGAGAAAATTCTTTTAAATCAGAATATCTGTTCCTCCCACTGTACTTTTCCCAACTATCCATCCATCCTTGACATCCTTGACCCTCAATCTCTGCCTCCAGTCCCTCAGCGGACATCTCGGGTTTCAAAAAGCCAAATTTAACTGCTCTATAAAGACCCTTTTTGGACGCTACTTGGAGTTAAAATACAGAAACACAGAGGCAGAAATCTGCAGAAACAACAGATGATACTGTAACCTTTAAGGCATGTCGAGAGTTTGTGACATTTGTCACACTGTATCATTACCCCTCAAGCAGGAACAAACACATCTTGTGCAAAATCTTTTTGTTAAAATGATCTAAAGATGAAAATGGCAGACAACAGACAGGAGCGTCTTACAGTGGTGCTGTCAACACATCTGCAACACTGCAGCAAAGTTCAGCTACATTCTGGCCTACATCAAACCAACCTTGTGACCATTGACTGGAGAGTAATTTGATCTGCTAACTGACTCTAGTGCATGTATTTACTGCTTGTGTTGAATCAGTAGATGAATTCAAACATGGGCAGCAATTTAACTTCAGTTTAGAAAGAGCAGCATTCGTCTCAGGTTTAATCAATACAGCTGTGCACACAAGTGGTGAAAAGGCTCACGTCACTTGTATTACCGCCCGCTTTAACGTACTGTCAACAGTTAGGTCATCTTCGTTCTACAAATCTATCACAATCAATGAGCTTTATATCAAAGTGACTGTATTCAACGACACAAGGGTTTAGCTTGATGCACCTGCGTCATTGTCCACACAGTTTCAACCAACACTGAACATTATCACCATCACGGAGGAGGATTTATTGCAGGACTGCTGCGTTAGGCTGGATTAATTTTATCTTAGTGTAGGTAATAAACTGCCAAATGAGTGTAAAAGGCACTACTTCAGAACAAAGATTACACAACGCACGGCGTCTTAATAACAAGCTGCCAGAAAAGCTTCAGTGACTCGTCATAGCCTCACTGAGTCTCGGAGCTGCGATAGAGGGATCAACACCATTACTTCACGTGATACCGTGGAAGACATTTAGTGTTATGATGATGTTAGCAGCGTACTGTATGACTCACCTTGTTTTCATCAAAGCACTGAGCCCTTTGTCCTGCACAGATGCACTGGCCCTTATTATGTTTCTCCTTATGGTTTGCTAAATGTGTGTATGGCCAGACATTCATAACACACAATTAAATGAATGGAATGGAAGCTCAGGATTCAAATGAAATGATGTTTAATCTTCATTTGGCCTCAAACAGGAGGGTGTCAGGCTGTGCTGACATAAATCTTCCCCATGATAAGTTAAGTTTCCAGTCCTAACCTACCCTTAATGCAGAGCTTCCCTGAATCCTGTTCTGGCCCAAGCAAAAAGCAGATATGTGGCGTCTCAACACATAGTCTGCACTGTATTTGCTCAGGTTATACAGCAGCTGGCCCAACTGCCCTGGTAGGCAATCACATCGGAGAGCCAGGCCCGCTGAGCTGCCCAACCACGTCACTGCTCCACCAGGACTGTCAATCAAAAGAAAAGTACACCAGTAATGACCCCAGTGTATCAGCAGCTGTATTATCAGCAATCCTGGGTGTAATGGTGAAGACAAGGCTACAGGGTCATCAGGCACTGTATTTGCTCAGGTTATACAGCAGCTGGCCCAACTGCCCTGGTAGGCAATCACATCGGAGAGCCAGGCCCGCTGAACTGCCCAACCACGTCACTGCTCCACCAAGACTGTCAATCAAAAGAAAAGTACACCAGTAATGACCCCAGTGTATCAGCAGCTGTATTATCAGCAATCCTGGGTGTAATGGTGAAGACAAGGCTACAGGGGCATCAGGTGGGCACCATCTCACAGGACCACCCCTCTCCGTCAGTATCTACTCGATAATCTGTCAAACCATCAATCAGGGATCCTGTAACCTACAGCTAACTGCTAGCTATCTGTTAGCAACCTGCCATCCCAGCCATCAGCCATTTTAAATAGCACAGCGGATACTTTCTGCACCCTGTCTAGACAGTCACTCAAACAAACCAGTCAAACCTCCTCTACAGCCTCACGTTAGGTTGCTAATGCATTACAAGACGAGACATTTGTGCACAGGCCCATCCTCTTGTGTTTGTTTACCTCCATTTAGCAGTCACGTTAAAACTAAAATAAAGTACGTAAACGAATCATAAATACAGTGAACGCTCCCCGTTTCTGCCATTTCCTGCGGTTGCTATGAGAGTTGTGGAACCAGAAGTGTGGAGAATAAGAAATAAGGACACCAGGAAATTAAATATTTGGGGACAAAAAGCCCATCTGTGTTCAGTAAAGCAGACGCATAGCAGATTGTGTTTCTAACTCTGTTGTGGATTCATCAAAGTGAACATAAAGAGGAAAGAACTCTCCAATAACATGGTGAGAAATAAGCTTTCTAATGAGCGCATGGAAGAGCCTTTATGAAACTTGCACAGACATTAAGTCCTCTGCATGTTTTCCAGGCACCTGTAGGTGTTGTCTAAATGCTGCCCTGTCACCTCAGTCCTCCTCCAAAGAAGCAGAAACACTGCAGCTCGATCTGTAGTAGAAATGCAGGTTGGGGAATCCTCCACAATGTTTACCGAGTTTACCGACTTGGCTGACGGCTGTGTTTTCTTATCCTCTAACAGAGGGTGATTTGACTGATGCTCATAACAGATTGCATCACAGCAGGAGACGAACTAAAACGGTTTACGCACCGTGGCTCTCCCTAAACTGTCTAACAGTGGCAGCGCTCCACCTTGTAAATTTGGAATAGTAATTTTAGAAATTTCCCAGCAGTCTATCTCCAATTGGCCTTCACTGGGAGTACTGTTTGATATCAGTGCAGTATCGCAGTGTACCACCTCTGAGCAGCAGAAATGTGATCTCAGCTCTGTGAAACTAGCACTCTCACTACATGTTTCAGGAAAACACCTGAGCCACATTAAAATCTGTTTTTATTCAAAGCCCAGTTCGCACTCCAAGATTTTTATCTCTCTCCCAGTAAATGTTAACACGTTCAACACATACGGGTTTTTTTTTAAATGTGTGGACTGCTGTGACACGTGACCAGCACTGACGCCACCATCACCAAGGTGTTCCTGTAAAAATAATGCAAACAAGCTGGAATATCATGAAAGACGGGGAAATGTTTCAGCCCCTTTGGTGAAATATCAGCATAAAGCCAAACTGAATCTCACGGCATCAGATCTTATTTCCAATAACTGCCGCTGTCACCACAGGTAAACCCACAGGCTTTCTACACTTTCATTTTCTCCATAAAATCTCTGTCACTATTGTCCTTTCACCATCCTGCTGCCAGAAAATTGATGAGCCCATCTGAATGCTTTGGCTCCGAGGCTACATCAGGCTGCCCTGCCTCACTGGTGGCTTGTTGGCTCAACTCTGGACTGAAACAATGCTCCCACTTCGTCTCCATTTTATGTTTTGATTTAAAAATATATACATGTGTAGAGTCCTGGTGGCGTAGGGGCCCAACATGTCACTCCTCTGGAGAATGCATTTAAATACTCCAAAGTGATGGATTAGGGAGGTTTTCCATTATAGGAACCTGTGGAAAGCAGAGTAGCGCTGGTCACGGGAAAAACAAAACAGGACGGTCAGCGTCAGTCCGGGAGGTTATGTGAGGCAAAATATGGGGTGTACCACTTGTTGGGTTCCCATAGTGGAAACACTGCATTAGAGAGCCATGTCCATCAGCAGCAGATGGTCTGGCCCCCACAGAGCCCTGATCTCACCATTACAGTCAGTCTGGGGTCACGAAGAGACAGAAGACCCTGAGACCACCTGTGTTGCATGTCATTCCTCTCTTATGTCCAGCCCCAAACCGTTCCCGGAAACACTTCCCCCTGGAACAGTAGCACCACTAGTACCACATTATCTGTCATACAGTTTGCAGTCTGTCAGGGAAACTATGCATGGGTGAACATAGGCTCAGTGCACTGAAGCGACACCTGGGTGACTGGATTATCCTCTTTATTTAATGTACTCTATTTTTACTAAGTTGGGGGCCTAATGTGAGAGACAAATTTCTTTTAGACTCGTGTGAGCTCCTATATTTCCCATGATGCAACTCTAAAGTGTCCTCTGTTAGACTGTATTTGCTTGGAAAATGCCCAAAATGTTCAAAATCCAGACCCGCAGTTAAGACTCTGTTATAAATGTGGAGTTTTGAGCTCAGTCCAAACCACACACGTCAGAATGAAGCTGTTTGAAGTTCTTCTCATGACAAGTCAACTGATCTTCATGTGTAAAATCGCCACCAACAAGACAAAGATTTCTTTCTGTTAAACTATTTCTATTAGTATGGGAGGCGCAAAAACCAGTGTCGTGTATATAAACCCAGGGAATACAGTGCCCATCACTTGTGAAACCAAAGCCGTTGCCAAACTTCTGCTTCCTAATTTTTAAAGTTATCTGCCAATTTCTACACATTTCGACCAAATCTCATCCACAGATATGGGTCTCCTGACAGATGTATGTGAGAGCTGAGGACTGTGTTGATCATTGGCTCGAGGGCTAAACGCGGGTCATCTGGGTGCTTTCTTCTGCTGCAATTAGCTTGTTTCCTTTCTCCATTTTGAACACAGCAGCCACATTTTCTCTAACTGTAATTTGATTATTTACCATTAAAATCTCCATTTCTGCTGTCATTTCAGCTCTTAAAAACATGTAAAACCTGCACTTCTCTAACCCCTTCCCCGGAACAAAATCAATTTGAGATTTTTTTTTTTTTTTTGAGGAAATCTTGAGTGGCACTTAACAGAATTGAACAAATGTGTTGGTGGATGAATGGGTGTGTGGGTGACAGGGGGAGCTGAGGCAGATCTACCTTCCAGACTAAAACAGTCTAATATTCATCACTCTGAAAAACACTTGACTTCCTCATGGCCTCAATTATGTCGTGCTGGATGAACTCCAGTGTTACTGAGCTGCTGTCGCCTGATGAACGAGGGCTGCTGCTCGAAATCTAAAAACAGTGCCTGCTGGTGAAGCATTTCACTGCCCTCCTAGTCTTTTATGGACGAGATCCGAAGTGTCTTCAAATCAGGGAGACGCCCATGAGAACTCACTTCAGACCTTCAGACCTCAAGCTGATTAAAGTTGGAAAATCTGAGAATTTATAAATGTCTTAGTGTAAAACAAACCCAGCAAACCTGGGAGAGTTACATTTTCACAACTCTCCCTCTATGAAGAGCTTATTTTTTCTTTTATCAGTAAACAAATAGTTGGTGTTAAAACAGTGTCAGGGACATTTTTGTCAGATAAGTTTCCATCCAAATGTTGCGCACATGTTTACCAAACTTCCAGAAAAAAAAAAAGCAAAAGAAATTAATGCACGTTTTCATCCACATGTTGTCAGACGGGCGGATTGAAAGAAACAGAGAGGTGTCACGAGAAGCGCCCTCAGCCATTTGTTTCACGCATTGTGTTTTGTTCCCTTCACTTTTACAGCTCTGCTATTTCCTAACAAGTACTTGAAATTTTCCTGGGAAGAATCATGTAGTTTGGTACAAATTACAGAAAAACAGGGACAAAGTTCAGAGTGATTTTTGTTCTCAGTTAATCCACTGAGTTGTGTTGACTTTATTACTGGCCTCCAGGTGAATTTGCATGAAAGAACTTGTTCACTGTAAACCCCAACTAATATTTACTGTTTATTTATTAACTATTTGAAATGATTTTCTTCATTGAAGATAAATTTAAACATTTTCAAGTGTAGTTCACCTTCTGTCCTAATAAAAGCCCCAGGTTTGTGCCAGCTTAGCATTTAGAAATAAATGGACCTGTACCAACTGATCACTCCCTAATTACAACTAAATTGTATGGTTCCTAACAGGAAACGTCTTAAGAAAATATTCAGAAATAAACTGGAATTTACAGACCTGTAAAATAAAGCTCTTTGTTTTTGGCAGTTTACTAATCAGAGCCCAAACTACAACAATCTACACTTGCAGTTTGGTTAAACGTTTATTTCAGTGTCAAGCAAAGCCATATGTTCGACACTTTAGCTTTGGTCATTTGTCTGCACAGCTCTGTCATTTTATTAGCCGGCGTGAAAGCCATGGTTTCCTTAATCGTTAGTCAATATCTACATTTGAACAGGACTTTTATCTGTACATTGTAGAATTCTTCACAGAGACGTCTCCTTCTTGTAACAACTGTTGGCAAGTAAAGCGTCTATTTTCTCTTTGTACGTCTTGTTTTAATTACAACAAAGCTACTAACCTGTATATTTAGCCTTTTTGACAGTTTTTGTTCACCCTTATTGGATTAGATGTGACTTGAGAAAACTGTTTTGGACCTTGGTTACCTTTACTGTTAAGGATGCCACTATGAGGAGGATGGCTAGTGTTACATTTTAACTGCAAAAGGAGTCAATAATTTATTGTAGAGATAAAACTGAACATGTAAAAGGAGTTAAACATTCTCCGGTCTGTCTCACAAACAGGTTTAACATGGTGAAAACCACTCTGAGCGTGTCAGTCTGTAAATAAAGTGTCACCTTATGTTAACTTCTCTGTGTTTGCTGATTCTGCTGTGCACATTTCTACAAATTCAGCATCTGGACAAAACTTTGTAAAAGAAGATCAATGGGGGGCTGGATCTCACCCATTTTGGATGATGCATTTCTCAGCTCAGAACACCCACAACCACATGACAACATTTCACAGCAGAGGGGGAAAAAAAACAACAACCAACAACCTAAAAGTTAAAAACCTAACACCAAAGACCTCAGAGGAAGAGCTGGAATCACACACAACCACCGAGCAAAACAAGTGAATCACCATCAAGTAAAAAGTCTCCTGCTACAAGCAGCCACCGCAACAGCTCTGGCGTAGGTGTGTTGGTGGAAAACAACAGAAGAAGACACAAAAGACACACACACACACAAAAGAGGGAAACAGGAAAGAGATGGAGTGTTGTGGTGGTGAAGTTCAGCAGCAGCAGCGAGGCTACGCTTTCATACCGCAGCTCAGTGAGAGAGGCAAGCAGCAATCTGCCCGACCACACCGGCTGCCCACACACACCTCCTCCACAGGTGTGTTTATGTGAATGTGTGTGGATTTTCAGGGTGACTCATTCTCTCCCACGTAGTTGATACCTCCACCAGTGGTTGTGGAGATCCCATCAGCCCTCGCAGAGTATCTGCACTGCACCTCACACTCCCACAGCTGGTTCAGATCCCCGCTCGCTTCCTGCTCCGCTGCCACTGCCGCTTTGATTTTAAGACTACAGCAGCAGCATTTGGTGGCAACAGATGGCGAGTTTATCAACAACAGTATGATCAGAGGGTGACACAACATTAGGGCATCACATTAATCATGCAGCCTTTGTTTTCTGCGATTAATAATGAGGCCTAACAGCAATATCCAAACATTTAGATCTGCTGGAAACAAAATGTTGATGTGATGTGCAGTTAAATATTTTCATTCTTCACATAATTAAGACTAATAGTCTCATTCACAATAAGTGAACTAGTCCTGACCGTGCAGCCAAACTACAGCTACCCATCACTGTGCTGATAAAGGAGGAAAGCAGAAAACATCTCTCAATTCCCATTCATTTTGAAAATAGTACAGACGGTTGTTAATCGGGTTTCAAAGGCCCGAGGGGGGTGAAACTAACTCGGCATGAAAACACCTGAGGGATGTCTCCATGCACGTAAGAAGCGGCACCAAGCGATCAGGTGCAGGGCCAGCTCTGCATCCCTAGCCATGTGCCATTTGGTGGATGTTCGAGACGCTTCATACGGCAGCACCTCCAATACAAATATTTTTAGCAGGGATGACCCATGTGCAAACTGCACCCATCACCCTGGCAGTGTTAGCATGGTGCTCCACCCCTTGAGCTTCACAGAGCCCATTCAATAAAGCAGAGGGGTTGTGAAAATAAACCTCCGTGAGCACCCAGCGGGGCTGGCACCAGCCTGCAGGCTGGCTGGAGCCCAGCAAACGCTGAAAGAGCTGACTGGCCCGCAGCCAAGCGCTGGTGAATTTTGGCTTCGGCTGATCAGGTTTCCTACATGAGCCCTTAGACTGGTGGCTATGATGGTGTTGGTGCTGCAGCGGAAAAATCTCATATACAAACACAAATGGTATGGAGTAGAGCATTTTCAATGCAGTAGCTTTACTAAACACACTCTGGTGTTTCTCAGATAATCTACACTATGTGTATTAGTTGCCAGGTTATTAAATCCCCACCTTACCACAGACTGCACAATCTCCAAAGGTCATACATATTCATGACCAGGGTATGCAGTATAAATCAGGCAGGTCAGTGTTTCCATTAGCAGGAAGTGTCTTCGTGAGCGTGGAAATCGGCAAAATCAGTGACCTCAGTGACTCTGAAGATGAACGGAGTGTTGGCGAAGTTTTACACACACACATCTGCTTCAAGGGTTTATAGAGAAAGGAATCAGACTGAGCTGCCATTTTGTTTTCACTTCATTATCCAGACTGACACTGGGTCAGTTTTGGAGGACGTTAGTTTGTTCCAACTGTTCAGCAGCTACTGACATGCCCATCACACCAACATCGTTGTTAGTCCGCACAAGTTAACGTATGTGTTGCTAGAAGCAGTCAGTCTTGTCAGCTTAAGAGTTCTTAGATCTACAAGTCAAGTTACATTCTCATCAGCTGTCATCATTTTTCTGCTGCTACTGTTCACCAGTGTAGGTTGGTAGCACAGAGAGTGTATAAAACCAACCGTGACATCACCCACTGGTTTTCTGAAGAGCAGTTTTGAAGCTCAAGTCTGGCCGTGCCTCACTCCACCTGCTACCGCTAATCCATAAATGCCAAAGAGGCGGAGCTAAACAGCTAGCATGTTGTCATGGAAGAGGACATTTTTGTACCAGGGTGTAAACATGTTTATTTCTGCTGTAAAGTTGGGTATTTTAACACGGGGGTGTATGGGGATCGACTCCCTGCTGGAGCCAGCCTCAATCGGCCGCTCGGGGCCCTTCAGGTTTTGACACTTGCATTGGCTCCAGTCCTCAGCCTCGGAGGCTGGAGCTTGGTTGGTACATACTGTGTGTAGCCTTGTAGGAGGATAACATCCCCACTTTTAATCCTGCCTCCAAAACATTCTGATTGTTCGAGAGACACATACGCAGCACAGAGTGTCAAACACCTAGCCCGTTTTAATAGAACAACTTGGTCGCAGTGTTCCTCTCACAGTGCTGTAGTTTAAATTTTACAGAAAATAAGGACTTTTTCCTTTTATTTTTAAACAGTGGGATTTTTGAAAATCACAACTCGTACTATCTGCATTGTGTCATAGTAACCTATCAGGTCGCCCGTCTCATAAACACCTATTAACATTTTGTCACAGTTTTTCTGATGCTAGTACAGAAAGACGACACTGGTGCCAAGTCACTAAGAACAGCACCAGACCTGTTCGACACGCTGAACAAACTGGACTCGTAGACAGCGACTCAGACATGTGCAAAGAGGTAAACAGAAAGCATAAACACAAAGGAAACGGCGAAGAAAAAAGGAGAATGGTGAGAATGAACAGACGAGCCACAATGTGGCAAACATATGTAAACATCCACGCTGTACTGTACCGCTGCCACCTCACAGCTCTAAGGCTCCACTAGAAGAGTTCCTTTAAGATACTTCAACACCAGCCAACACCACACAGCTGTCGAGACTTCTGCCCGACTGAATGCTCAATGCGCCTGTGTGTATATATACTCATGACCAAGGTTTTGTTCCCAGCTATCTCTGGTTCTTTGCTGGTTGTGATTCTTTTATGCATATAACAAATATTCAGCATGGGACCTCCATGATGGTGCCAGATGTGGTCACCAAAACCTTGAACGCAAACTGCACAGCCTCTATTGAAACAAGCTTTGTTGAAAAGTTCCCCAGACGTATGCTGTCCCAGATTACACAACCGTCTAACGGAGCAGCAGCCTCTGTGGCAGTGCGGACTACAAAACCAGTTTAGTTTAGCGCCCTGGGGGAACCAGGGGCTGTGGACGCTGAAAAGTTTAAAGTGTTTCTACATAAACCTGTTGAACCGAGCATGTTGCTTCCAGCTGAGGAGGGATCGACACACACACACACACACACCCACACAACTGCCTGATGCAAAAACCACCTCTTCTTTCCTTCATCCCCAGTCTCTGACTGTATTTACAGTTTCAAGCGTGTGGATCTTCCATTAGTACTGCTGGATCAGGCTGAATCATCTGATACTTCACTCTCAAAGATGATTTTCCATCTCCCTCCTATTTGCCTCTGCACCCTCAAACCAGCTCTCCCTCACTCCACCGGCACTTTGTAGTTCTACAAAGGCCAGTCTACAGAAAACCAGAGCTCTGTTTTGAATTTTGGAAATGTCACTTCTTTTAGAGTGTCCCTTTGACTTTTTCCTGGAGCCACTTTCTGTGCAAAAAAAGGTGTCTTCGCCTTCCCCTACTCATCTGAAAATCTCTCTGCCTTCCAGGTGTGACTCTCTAATCCTCCTCCATCACTCTCACCCCACTTCATCTCTTCACCTTTATGCTGTCACTTCTTGTCAAACTGTTTCATCAACGGCCTTTACTGCACAAAATGCAAAAAGTGCAATTTAAGGACTTGAAATGCATGTAAATTATGACACACCCAGGAAACATGGCAAAACCTGCTTGTATTTAAAATCAACACAGCAAATTAACGTTCTAAAGCAGAACATGAGCCAAATAATACAGCAGGAAGTGAACTGCTAAGTGATGTAGAATTGCATTTGGTAAACCAGAGCTAAATCAGAAGAGGAAAGTAAAAACTCCCAGTCCAGACTGACAAATTAAGATCTACAGTGCACAGCCTGGACCGGTAACTCCTCACACGCTATGCAAGACTGAGGGACACCGGAGGGACAAAACATCCAAAAGATGCAAAGCCGGATTGGTTTTCACTTTGAAATCCTGATCAGTGAGAAGTGTGTACCTGGCAGTGGTGTAAAAACAGGGTGAACACCTGGGGAGTCTCAGTTAGTGAAGACGAGACTCTGGTCTCCTCCTCCTCCTCCTCAACATCCGCTGAGATCTGGATCTCTGTTCCTCCTCCTGGATTTTCTCCTCTGAGGATCAGAACCTCCTCTGACTGACTCATGGCTGCCGACTGGGGCTGATCAAATCTCTGGGATTTACACTAGCTTCCTTGTACAGCCTTCGCTCATCACTACAAACCCGACAGTTTCTGGCTACATTCACACACAGCTGTTTGCACTGGGTGACATGATATACATGCAGAGATGACAGAAACTGAGATTAAGTGACATTTTTCCAGAGTCTATATTATTTTTGGTGTGTTTATTTGTTCTGTGTGGAGTCCAGCACCGCTGTGTAGAGGTTTCTCTCACCCTACACCAGCATTAACCTGAGAAGACTCTTCTGTCAGGGATTCTCACACTTTCCTCCTGATTACTTTTTGACATGTGATTTCAGCCTAGTAACACCTGATCTCCCTCTCTTTGTTTATCCAGGCAGCTCAGGTGTAGCCTGTGTGTGAGGGTCTGCAAACTGCCCCTCTGACATCAACTCATTAATGCAGCTGCAGGACTCGTGGTTAATTTCTGACATTTTTGGCAACAAACACATGGAAGTTACAACACCGTCCAGCACTGGACTTGTAGTTAACAGAGCCGTGACACGGGGCTGTTAGGTGAAACCATTTTTGGCATATATTTTAGAATCCTTGGTTAACTATCAATTACACAAAGCCTGCTACAGCAAGAACTGTCTAGTTTTCACCCACACATAATCACAGCTGCACTTTCAGTAGCTGATGATATTGTCTCCACTCTGGATGAAAAAACAATGCTGTGCTGCTTTCTTCATCGATCTTTCAAAAGCACCTACCACAATGAATTACAGTCTTAACTATGGTGCTCCTAAATGGTTTCATGCTTATCTTACTCAAACTGTCACTGCTAAGAATTTGAGCCGTGTTCATTAGCCATCTATAATGGAGTGCCACAGGGGTCTATTCATAGACCAGTGCTCTTTACATTATACACATTAATACCTTAACTTGATGCCTTTCCGATGGCACTTCTTGATCACAGACTTGTGATAAATCCAGATAAGACCAGATACAGCAGGGGTGGCCAGTCCTGGTCCTCGAAGGCTGCTCCCCTGCTTGTTTTCCAACCATCCCTGCCCTATCCACTGCTGATTACCTGGATAAGGTGTGCTGAGTCAATCAGAAGCTGGAAAACACCATCTTAAATGAAGGAGGAGTGAGGAAACACAATGTGAATTGGTGTCTTCCAGATTCTGATTGCCTGAACATCCATTCTCTTTATCGACTTCTGTTGCTCACCACCAGGTGGTGATCAGTTGACAGCAACCGGGCCTCTCTTCACCCGAGTGTCCAAGACATACGGCCGGAGGTCAGAGCAAACAACCACAAAGTCGATCATCGACCTCCGGCCTAGGGTGTCCTGGTGCCATCCC
>NW_018128163.1:149862-195878 GCF_001952655.1 Monopterus albus
GGATCTCGTCTCTGCTTTTTGCAGATGACGTTGTCCTGTTGGCCCCATCAAACCAGGACCTCCAGCGTGCAATGGGGCGGTTTGCAGCCGAGTGTGAAGCGGCTGGGATGAGAATCAGCACCTCTAAATCCGAGGCCATGGTTCTTAGTCAAAAAAGGGTGGCTTGTTCCCTTCAGGTTGGTGGAGAGTTCCTGCACAAGTGGAGGAGTTCAAGCATATTTGGGGTGTTGTTCACGAGTGAGGGAAGGATGGAACGGGAGATTAACAGGCGGCACGGTGCAGCCTCTGCAGGGATAGAGATAGGGTGAGGAGCTCGGTCACCTGGGAGGAGCTCAGAGTAGAACCGCTGCTCCTCCACATCGAGAGGAGCCAGCTGAGGTGGCTCGAGCCTTTGTTTCGGATGCCTCCTGGGCGCCTTCCTAGGGAGGTGTTCCGGGCATGTCCCACCGGGAGGAGGCCCCGGGGAAGACCCAGGACACGCTGGAGGGACTATGTCTTTCGGCTGGCCTGGGAACGCTTTGGCATTCCACCGGAGGAGCTGGAGGAAGTGTCTGGAGAGAGGGAAGTCTGGGCATCTTTGCTTAGACTGCTGCCCCCGTGACCCGGTCCCGGATAAGCGGAGGAAAATGGATGGATGGATGTACTTCTGTTGCACACTCTCCTGGTGTTAAACCTTCAAATCAAACTCATATATTTCTGGTTGACTCTTAAAAGTACTCCGGTATTTGACTGTCATGTAAGATTCACATCCAATATTTGAGGTACAATTTCAAAAATAAATTGGCTCTCCTTTCCAGGATTAAAGGTTGTCTTGATTATGGAGATATGCTGTGTTGTCATGCTGCTCCACTCACAGCGCATTATGCCTCATTACTAGTGATAAATTCTTTACTCATCGTTGTCTCTGTACAACAAAGTCAGATGGATTTCTTTGCTGACAAGAAGAACTGATACTTCACATTATACCTCACACATTAAGGCTTAGTTTACCGCTTCTTCAGAGCAACTGAGAGCCTTTTCTTGATCATACACAACACGCTCAGTACAGATGAAGTAGGCACTTTCACATGGCAGCATTACTGTTGTCTTTATAGTGAACTCCAGCAAACGCCGCTGTAGAAAAAAAAAAAAAAGGCAAGGCTGAGCCTTCCACTGCTGCAACAAGCAGAGACGAACTTGTTGAACTTTCTCTATGCTTAGCACTACACACAACACCATCGCTGCAGCAGCTCAGTGGCATTCACAGTCAGTACTGAAGGTTTTCAGACCCTTTCAAGTTTTATGTTTCAGACGCCTGTTAAAATGGGTTCAATTCTTTTTATTTCTCAATTTATACACAATACCCCACACTGACAAAAGGTAAGGTCTTCTGATGCCCAGAAAGGAGTTCTGGGTCTCATCCATCAAGATCCTTGGGTTCTTGGTTACCGATCTGACCGACGCCTTTTGTCCAAGATTACTTATGTAAATGGGATATTTCAGTCTTTTACTTTTAATAAATTTACATAACACTTGAAAAACCTGTTTTCCCTTTATCGTTGTGAAGTAGTGTGTAGATTGATGAGGAAAAAAATGAATTGAATCCATTTTAAGATGAATCTGAAACATAATAAAATGTGGATCTGAAAACTTTTTTTTTGGCTTGAGAACCACAGGACTCACATCTCCCCCTGCTCCCACCACAAGTCCCAGAATCCTCGGTCCTGTAAAGCTGCCATTAAACAGAGCCTGAGACCTTTTGCCAAAAGCTGAAAACTAAAATGGCATTTACTTGTTTTTCATACAAAGTTCATCAGCCTCTGAAAACCTGCACCTCTCAGCCCACCAGGCTGCAGCTTTTAGAGTTTGATTCTCTGCTGGTTAAAACAGGCTGGCTCAGACTGAGAGTGCTTTTCCCTTTATGGACACCATTATGAAACCAAAACATTAATTTCCTTACATTGTTCTGTGCAGCTTCTCATTTTAGGATCAAACAACTTCAGCAGCTATGAACCAGGTGGTTTACCAAACTGAATGTCCAGCTAAATGCTCTGAACTGAATACAGATGTTTCTGCAGCCAAACAGGATGCGCAGGTGAGCAAAGTAAAACGCTTCTTCTGTTATGGAATATCCCAGACACAGAATGTGTACATAACTTCGGCCCCCCACAAAGACAAGAAGCAGGTACTCACTTCTCTTCCTTAGAGGGGAGGGGCTTCATCAGACGGGGAGTGGCTCCACCTCCTCCTCCAATCACAATTCCTCCTCTGTGGTCTCTCACTTTATCTCTCCCTCTCTTCTCTCTCTCTTCTAGATGGGCTTCAGCCCAGTGGCACTCTGGGTAATCTCCTGTGGGATGTGAGAGGAGAGGGGGATGTCAATGAAGAAGGGAAAGCGGGCACGAAAATAGAAGCCAAAACAAATCTGCTGTACACATGTGCGGATGCAGACACAGGACAGAGAGGTGTTGATCATGATGAATGTGAGGCAGGAGGTGTTAGTGTGTGTGTAAACTCACTGCAAAACCCATTATGGGCCTTTAAAAAACCGCACCACTGCATCTTGGCCCAGAAAAGAGGCAAAGTGGTTACCGTGGCAACATGTGCCAACATGTAGAAGGGAGGAAGAGACAAGAGCGAGACAAGCAGCCAGAGAGTGAGACGGGCTGACAGAATCACAGTGTTCGCATTAGTGTCAGCGCTTACTTGTTACAGCAGGAGAGAGGATGTGAAACCTTGTGCCTGCGCTACCTTGGGCCCTGGGCTGAACTTCTATCAGATTTAACACTGGCCATGTTTGCTGATGATACTCCAACCAATGAGGAAACAGCTGCATGTTACAACTCCTGAAAGGGACTGGGGAACAAATGACAGTGATCTCTGCATCACAGGCTGCGACCAACATCGCTCCTTATTTGCTGCACTGTATTTACAATACATTAACTGTTGCCATGTTAAATTTTCAGACCAGTAAAATCTGTTCTGACTCGATTCTAAGCCCTGTGCAGTGTTTTGGTGCCTCCAGAGTGACAGTAACACATGCAAACTCAGAGAGGAGCAGAATCCAGGAGCCACTGTAACTCTCACCTACCGGACTCCAGTACTGCATGTCTAAGTGACGTTACTGTTCCCCGAGCAGCTTGTGTACCATCCAGTTTGAACATACTGCAAGGTAACTCACCTGACACCTAGCCAGTGAGGCAATGAAGCACTTCTTCATTTGTCATTAGGAGCCACATCAGAAGTCAACTGCCCCACAGAGATGTAGCACACTAACATCCACCGAACACTAAACAGCTTTTAGTACATGCTGTATGTGTGTACAGTGTGAGAGAGACACAAGAAAAGAAACATTCAGAACATGTTACTTGAACATCTTGAAAATACTGTATGTGTGTCAAAGAGAGAGAGTGACACCTGAGCCAATCACACAACACTAACTGGTTGAAATCTGATTATTGCTCATAGTGTGTGTGTGTGTGTGTGTGTGTGTGTGTGTGTGTGTGTGTGTGTGTGTGTGTGTCTGCTTGCATAGAGATGAGTCTCATGTAGTCTCATTGGGGGTGTGAGTGTGTGTTTGTGGCACCCGCTTTACATTATTTAATTGCTGAGCTCAGGTTTACATTGGCTTCAATTAATCCAGAACTTTAATCTTAAAGCAAAGTCTCACCTTAGAGGACAACACACACACGGCGGTCAACCGTCAGTATAAGCTGCACTGAACTGTTTTTTTTTTTTTTTTTTGTTCCTATAAACATTTAATAAAATAACAACACATACAGAAACAAAAGAAAAGTCGAGTGTTTTATTTTGAAAGGCTCACAGTGAGAAGCATCTCAGACTTGGCAGCATCTCTTTTGGTTTTGATGTACAATAGAGAAAACATTAAATCAATGTTATGTTCTTGAAAATGAGACTAAAGCACCAGCTGAGAAACTGAAGGGCTGTTAGCGGATGACTGATTCACGATCTGCAAATAAAAACAAAAATTTACAAAGGTGTAATAGTTTGTGAGTAGTTTATGTTGTTCACAGATCCAATCCACAACCATATACCTTCGGAACAAAATTCCCACTTTGAAATTCCATGACGACATCCACAGCACTTAAACACAACATGCACATGAAGACTGAGGACTGTGAAACGAGCCTGAAAACTGGCTGAGAGAAATGTAAGGCAGTCTACCACCTCTACACCACAAAGGTAAAGTCCTGACCATGCTAGGTGGCTAATACTGCCACAACAAACAGGTTAGCTTCAGATGCTAACACGTCCAGAAGGAAGAACACCACATCTGAATCCAGTCTCTGGCTGCTTTTAACCCTCTCCATGTCAAACAGCCAAACCCATGTCGAGAGACACCACGTCCCGTCCCACTGTCACTGGGGTTATCAGACAGTAACGTGCCTCTAAACTCTCAGCACGCAGGACATGAGGCAGCAGTTATATGAACAACTATAAGAAGAAGCTGCACCTAATACAAATGGCATCACCATTAATAACAAAAACCATTTAAAAGGGAAGCAGTGCCCAAAAAAAAAAGGCGAGGTGGCGCACACTTTCACAACAGGAAACAGGCTAAGTGTCACTTTATTTCAGAAGCCAATCTGTAGTCGACAGGAAGAATCCTGATAAGCAGTTCATATTAAAAGCTCAATCAGCATCATGTTTCAGAGGGTTGCGTCACGAAGGCTAATTGTCTATTTAGAGCCATAATCATCATGGTCCGTGATCAACATCTCAACACCGGGAAGCTCCTTTAAGAGGGAATCGCCGGCAGTGTTTTCCCCAGGATGTGATGAGTGCATGCAGTGTGTAGACGCGTGCGAGTGTGTGTGTGGGTTACTGAGGCGCTGTGAGTGAGTGGATGAGATCATCAGAGGACTGCAGCACAGCAGGGAGAGAGGGAGAACAACAGGTCTTTTCCAGAAAGTCTGGATCCCCCTCAGGACTGACCTCATCCTCCATCCATCACTAACCTGATGCGAACCAGCTCTGCTCTGGGACTGTGGGTGTGTGTCTGTGCGCAGGGCTCAGGAGTCTCAGAGGTGATCATCTCTACACAAGTATTACAGTGAGTATTTGTTACTGTACATTACTGCACTGCGAGGGCCTGTGTTCTTAAAGGGACAGTTCACCTACATTACAAACATCACCCGTGCCAAGCACCTATACAGGTAGTTTTCTGAAGCCTTCTCTGATTGTTACACCGTGGGAATGATGAAAATGGCATCAAAACCACAGCTGAGTTTCTATACAGTTACCATGCCAGTGGCTTTGATCCAGACAGATTTTTATCATCTATACTCTTTCTGCTGTTTGGAATTGAGCTTCAGACTAAAAAACACCGAGCGTGAATGACAGATGGATGCGAGCCCACTAGAAAACACAAATACCACAAAAAGACAACTTGTATCAGACAAATGAATTCACTAATCTGTTTAGTGAACAAAGTCACGTCTGCGTGATATAAACAAAAGTTAATTCTTGTCATGTTGAATTTAGAAATGTATAAACTCAAAATAAAATAAAATTAAACCTTTACAAAACAGAATATCGGCTCGACATCAGATCTTCGCTGTTACCCCAGTTGAGCTGTGAAATGTGACATTTGAAAAATGCAAAAGCAGCAAACTGTCCCAGTAATCGTTTCCTCTGGAACTACTTTCTACCAAGAAGCAGTTGTTGACACCGAGGTGAATTTTGTGTTGGAGGTGAACTGACCCTTCACTCCTGAACCAGATCTTGAAACCCAGAGGAGCATGTTCACATTGAACATGAGCCCCTGACTGACCCACACTGGGCCCAGACTCACAAACAGCCACACACAAAGCAGGGCAAATGGTACTTTGTGTGTGTGTGTGATGGATGAAAGGAACAAATCCTCTGCGAGCGAGACGTATCCACTGTGTCAGCGCATCCTCTTCCATCTATATGTACCGTGCTGCAGCTCTTGCAGTCCTTTTGCATCATATAGGAGGTGCCGCTGCCCCTGCTCTCTGTCACTACATGCTGCATTAATATTTAAGCGCCACAGTCAGTGAGACACACTCCTACATGTCCTGCACCTCCCACCTCAGGTTAATGCGACAGCGGAGGACATGACCTCAGTCTCTTCTCCTGTCTATACCTCTGTGCCAACGAGTTGCTTAAAATACATTTAGGCTGCGGTGCTCAACTGGATATTTTGCATAATTGGTGCTTACAAAACATGCTAATGAGCCAGTCAGCCCCAATTAATTAGACTTGTGTGTTTTCTCTGTAAGTGGCAGTAGTGTGAAGTTAATCAATCAGGTCATGTTTACAGTGACAGGCAGCAGAATGGATCTGCAGCTGCAGGACAAGGTGATGCAAAACAACGTCCCCTGATTTGTCTCAGTATTCTTTTTACCATTACAGCTCCACTTCTGCATATTTTGTTTGCTACCACTGAGAACTTTCACAGACTCTGCAGCTCTGTGGAGCATTTTAGTTCCTAGTTCTGCTTTTACTGCACATTAGCTGCACAGTCAGTCTCAGTACTGTCATCGAGAACATTGTCATCATCCACTACACTATCTATTATCTACTATCAGCAGCAGACAGCAGACACAGCTAGAGACCAGCCGGGGAAGAAAGTGCAGCATCTAGTTGCGACATATCCAGAGATTCTTCTCAGAATACATGGTCTAAGTGCAGGGATGAAGAAGTATGAATGAATTACTAGTACACATTTGTATTATGAAAGAAGGTGTAGAGGATAAACACTACTTAATTAATTTTCCTCATCGAAGTGTGCACCCCTTCTCACATTCTTCAAATTTAGCAGAATCACATTTAAGTGTCTTTTTAATCTGCATGGGTGTGGCTTCAAACTGGAAACCCAGTATGTCAAGAATCACCTCTGTTGGGTGATAAAAATCAAATCATAAGGAAGTGAAAAAGCTGTCTGCTTGTTTCTGCCTTAATGACAACACATTACCGGAGCTGTGGGGATTTCCACACAGCGACATGCGGCACGCAGAGACAACGAGCTCCGGATTTATAAATGAAATGTGAGTGAGAATGAGTGCCGAGCTGCACAAACAAACAGAGGCGCTGGTACGCATCAAGACGTGGAAGCTAACGAGGCTTGGTCCAATTAACTTCATTTATTTTTAGGCACACTGCGGGTACACTTCTTCCTTCCTCACTCGACAACAGAACTTGGTGGCTTTTTTGCTTGAAAAATGACTTAGCTTAGTTGTCAAAATAGCTGCTAGTTTATCAGCTCATTACATTACATCTAGGGCTGCAGTTAATCATTTCCAGTATCAGTTCATTTGTTGGTTATTTTCTAAATGTACCCATCTGGGTAACATCTTCCATTGTCCTGTTCTGTCTGAATCTGAAGATAGTTTAATACAATGTTAAGGAAAAGAAGTCAATTCCCATATTTAAGTTGCTCAGCTCATTGAGACGTTAGAGGTTTTTGATTAATTATCAAAATAAGTACCAAATTTCCATCTGGCAGATTTTTTAAACACATTTAACTACAAAGTGCACGTTAGATAGTGGCTCATATTTATGATTATATGAGCTGACACAACCCGGGTGAACTCCAGAAATGTTTTCTTCTTTTGGAAACACAGAAATATGCAAAACATTCATTTATCCCAAATGCAACGATCAACAAACGCAGCTACAGGACCTTCCTGAAACAAACACAGAGCCCAGTCTGCAGTGGCCGCTGCTGAATAACAAAAGGTACCACAGACTTCATTACTGCTTTGGACAGTGGTGAATTCCGCCCGTTATTGATGCAGGATTCCAGAAATCTGGTGCTGGTGAGGACTCAATATGTCAGGATGACCGGTGCTCAATGAGCTAATAACAGGACGGGACAAAGAGACGACGAGCTGAATAAAGAGTGAAAAAAGAGTCTCCCCCACCTGCAGGGAAAGTAATAAAAAAGCTGTGACTGGTCTGAGACATCAGGTTTACACACACACACTGAGAGAAGGTGAAAACATCTAATAAGATTTCATGGATTGCATTAGGACTGCATGAGTGTGCACAGGCGCACTCTCTTATGCAGTTCCTTCATAAGAAGGAAGGCATCGATGCCAATAAGAGCCCAACAACAAAGAGTCGGGCGTCCTGTCAGTGACCGTCTGCTACGGCTTCTGTTCTGTATGTATCAGCATGAATTTATGAGCACAAGGCATAATGAGAAACAAGGACAGAATGTGTCTCTTCATTTGAAACGTGCACAGTATCAGCTTCAAACACTCACTTGAAATGAGTCGGTTGCTGAAGCACAGTTCAGTGTTGCTGTGGACTCGGAGCAGTGGGCGACAACTTCAGCCTGTATTTAAGCCTGTATTTGTGTACTTTTCGTCAGACTGGTACCATTAAAACAATGCTGAATTAGCAGCTCCTTTCTGCAGCGGAAGTACAGACAGGTCTCACTGGATCACTTTGAACCTGAAGAAAACGTAGACGCGATTATTCTCAGGCAGGTTCTGCAGCTATAAAGAACGTCTTATGGATTTCTAAGCAGATCATGGACGTTCATTCTGGGCGCCCCAGACAGTGATAGCCTTGTAAAGTGTGTCACATGAAATCTAACATATGTTTATTATGTCTGTGTCTTCAGAGGTTACTGTGTTATTACTGAAGAAGAGTGTTTTTAATTCAAATTACAGCAATCAGGCCAAATCACCATCCTGTGAATCCAAACTGCAAAGAAAAAAACTACAGAAAAATGTTTTAAAAGTAGCATACGCTCAATAACAGCAAGAAATTAATTAAAAGAGCAGAATCCTTCAGACAGCACACAGACACTTCGGCTGAGACTGTCTGTCTTTATGCCTCCGGGGCTCAGGACAAACTGTACCACAGGTCTGAGTTTATCAGGGAAACCCTGTCAGCTGTCGACATGTCGGCTGCCAACGTCACCGCCACAAATTCTTGCACATTTGCCCGTCTTTATGTGATTAAAGCGGCTGAGGCAGGGCTCAAACTCCAGCTCGGCTTTGCTAATAAGAGAACAAACAGCCTCTAATAGGGCTGTGAATGCATAAACAGACTAATGCGGCTGGCTGAAGTCCGCCTGGTGCAATGTGGTGCTGTTACCAACCAATTACAGGAGCAGCATGGCAGAGCTGAAGACCGGGGAGGAGGAGGGGAGCAACAAGGGAGACCATCACTATCCACTATAACTGCACATGCTCAGAGAGGCTCTGGTGAAGGGGGTGTGGTGCCGCGGCAGTGTGTGCGTATATGCAGAGAGGGGGACTGAAGGGGGGAGCGGGTGGGTGTGTGACTCCGCTCCTCCTCCTCCGTCCTCAGGGGAATCACACGTTGTTTGTACTGTATTTTTGCACCACATGACTTGCAGATTTTTTTCTTTTTAAACATTTTCCTCCCCTCTCTCCCTCCTCTCGCTGCGTGAGTGCTGTTCTTGCCAGGCAGGAAAGGCAAAACAGCTGTGGCAATGCCGAGCAGTTCCCCATTAACCACGGAATTATGCAAGCAGGAAATTCAAATAAGATGCAGAGAAGAAGAGCCAGGCTCAGACCAAATACCTCTCCTTTCACCACAAAAAAGAGGCTGGACCGGAGCCTCCAGACTACAGCCTGCAGCCTGCTTCCAAGCCCGGCAACTTCTCACCATCTCACCAGTTTGCTTCCCCAAATTTACATCTCTTACATTAATAAAATAAATAGCATTAATACATCAACTGAAAGTGCCGCCTTGCCTGACAAAACGCCTCCTGGCACTGCAAGAAGGCAAAGAGTGTGGCTGTTTAAGTACAGAATGCGTAACATTTTCACACCAGTTAATCATCAACACATTAATCTTGACACGTTAATCAGCTAAAACACACAAAACCATCAGCAGCAAAACTGTCACTCTCCACCAGTCTGTACTGTGTTGGTTATGCAACAACCCTCCAAGATAGCTCTGAAAAAACAGAGGGTCACTGGGGGCTGGACCTGATCCCAGCCAACAGTGGGCGAGAGGCGGGGCACACCTGGACAGGTCGCCAGTCTGCCACTGGGCTACAAACAAGTTGGAGTCACCGGCCTAAGCTGTGTGACTCTGAACTGTGGGAGGAAGCCGGAGTACCCGGAGAAAACCCACATGCAGACTCCACACAGGCCCTGGTCGACCACCAGGTCTGAACCCAGAACCTTCTGGCTGTAAGTGCGCAAAGGCCACCAGGCTGTGACCCACTGGCTTTTGTTGCCACAGGGTTCAGTGAAATAACTTTTGTCCTTTGCAGCGCCAGTACAGACCAGGTAAAGGTAGACAGCATCACGCTCAGCTAAAGACAACAAAGGAGCAGTTGGGTGCATATAACCAAAGTCAAAAGGCAAAGAAGCAAATGCTTAGTTCAAACTGGCACATGAGCACAGAGCTACCGAGTGCCGCCTTCAGGCATGCACTACTGTGTGTGTGTGTAAGTTCACTCCTGTGTTTATTCATACTGGACAACATCACACAGATTCTCCCTCCCACTTGCAAACATGAGAGCATATTCGAACCACGTCTGAATATAATGCAGACCGTTACAGCTCCAGCACTGCCCTTGGCCTCAGGGTGGAAACATCACTGGATTAAGTGTCCCAAAAACCAAACATTACAGGAATGAAAACAGTGGACTGAATTACCAGTGTACCTAATAAAGGGGCCCCCCGAGTACATCAGGCTGGTTTACATGCAAAGAAAAGTCTCTTTAAACATGTAAAACAAAACCTTAACTCATTTTATGAGCTGGGTTTGTAATGACAGTCGTTAAAAGCCATATGTTGGTACAACTGAGTTTTTGTTAAATGATGCAATACCCCTCAAAATCACAATTATCACAATAATAACCAAGATGTTTTGACCCCAGACCACGGTAACGTGCCAGAAAGTATGAGTCCTTACACAACACAACCAGTGGACTGTTTCAAGATGAAACAGGATCTTCCCAAGCGCTTTTCTTTTCCACAACAGCTACATTCTACAGTTTGAACAAAATGTGACTTTGTCTCCCACATGGTTTTCATTACGAAGGTTGGAGACCATCTGATTCCTCTCCAGCCTTTATATCCTCCATCATACTGCAGGGAATCTGTTGTTGAGAAACAAGCTTGAATATCTGTAATTTTTGTTTTCATGCAATGAAGACTGGAATTTAAATGAGAAATGACAGCCCAGCCCTAATCCAGGCTCTCAGCAACTCTGCCAATGCAAACATGCATGTGAAAAAGGAACAAGAGACTCCATGACACAGTATGCTGCCTTAGACACTTGCTGTCAGGACACTGTGTGTCTAACCTTTGACCTCCACTCATTATGCTAGTCAAGTATACCCTGCTGTTAAATTTGGTCTCCATCTCATTCTCCTGTTGCAAACTCGAGCCTCTGAATTGTGACATTAAAAAGCAGCCGTCGTCCCAGATGACACAGCCGACTGGCCTGACTTATCTTTATCATCCCCCCTGTAGGATGGAGCCTAATAATAGCAGTGTCGAAACTTGGCCTATAGCCGTGCGTTCGGCCTGGTTTTGATATCACACAGTGGAACAGAAATAACCATCTTTCCTGCCTCGTACTGTTTAATGTTGCTTTCTTATGACAGCATCAATGCAGCGATGCTAATGTGGGTGTGTGACAGCTTTAATATGGCTGCACAAAAGCTAACAAGAGCTAATATGGAACAACGTCCTGAGCTACAGAGTAATTACCAGGCAAAGCAGGCAAGACTCAAGACAGTGCTGTCGGTAAGGATCAGCGTGATGACACACACACACACACACACACACACACATACACTTTAACAGCATGAGAGCACTCTGATAGGCTGAAGAGCAGCGGGGTGTGTAGACAAGAGAGCAGCCAATGGGGACACTGGATCTGTGGTCAGCCTACAGTGCTCAGCCAATGAAAACACAGCTCTGGCTCCCAGAGGGCGGGGTAATCTAAAACTATGTTCAGCCTTCCTTGTTTTGTGTTTTTGGCTTGGACTGGGAGCCACATTCCTGCCGTGCTCCCTGCTCCATTCCTGGGCTGGTGGCTGGGTTCAATAGGTGAAGCAGGGAACTGTGGGAAACTGAGGAGGAGGAGTGGAGTAGAAGATGGGGTGGGAGGAGGACGAAAGGGGGTCACGGTGGATGTGGGAGCAGTGACACGAACTCAAATGTTTGAAAACTTCAGAGAAAGGTAGAAGGACACTTCAGCTCCTCGTCTCACACCAGCAACACAATCACCCAGTGTTTAATACCTTTTCAAGGACTTTAACATGTCTAGTAACACAGGACGGAGAGTGCACAAGCAACACCTGCCATCCAATCAACATTCAGTCAAAAACCCCTGACCGCACTTGAGCAGCAGGGTGCTGTTTTGATAAACACAGAGACCGGGAACCCACATCTGAGGACTTGGCACTTCAATAACAGCTTGGCCCAAAATTCAAAAAGTAATTAGACAAAAATACAACTCAGGGCCATGTCAATGCAATAAGAAGTACTGATACATACCTGCACATCTGCTGACCTACAGCTCCGCAGGATGGAAACTGAAGTTTAGTTATTCCATTACATATGTAACATTTGTTCTCCAAAAGATTCATTCAAATCAAGACCTGAAAACAAAAACGCATTAACAGTCTGACCTTAAATGCAGCCAGTCACCTTGCACGTAAACATCAATCCAGACCAACTTACAAAGAAGCATTACATTAAGACACAGGGCAAAGGTCGAGGATCAAGGTCACAATATTTCTGAATCAGCCTGTGAGAGAAATGTGAGGGAAATAAGAAATGCCAGCGGTGAGGAGGGTTCTGACTGTTACTGCAGGATGGAGGAGAAGAGGACAACACTGGAGGATGATTGAGGACGAAGACGAGGACGTGAGGTACTTCTTCAACAGATGAGTTTTCAGCCTCTGACACTCAGAGGAGAGTGACTGCTGTTCTGACTGGAGTGGGAAGGTCATTTCAGTCTGGAAGAGTCGGGAGGCAAAAGAAAGCGCGGGGGGTGAAATGATGAAGAACAGTTTTATAGGCTGGGCTCAGACTGATAGGGCCTTGGTCAGACCTTCATTGGTCTCTGCACTTTCAAGGTCTGCCTCCCATTTGTTTTTATTTACTACAGTAGTAACGTCAAAACAAATTCAGGAACATGTTTCTTTTAACGGACATCACAGATGTGATGTGTGTGATTATAGAGCAGCCAATGAGCAACAAGAAACAGCGGAGCAGAAAGAGGCGTTCAGGATCAATTAGAAACAGTCCAACGATCACTATGCCTACAGACAAGGTGCCAAACCACAGGACAGCCCAGCACAGAGTCCCAGTGAGGAGCTGGGCCACCACAGGCCACCAGAACAGCTCCACCTTGACTCTCCAAGTCTCTGACTTCTCCTGGAGGTATGAACACCGTTCTTCCAACATATGTTCTCTCGTGGTGTATTGATGACATTGGTGGAGACGCTGTCTAACAGGTCGCTCCAACATCTCCCACAGCTGTTCAGCTGGGCTGAGACCTAGTGGCTGGGAAGGCCACAGCATCTGGATCACATCATGGTCATCCTCATCAGACCAGTCATAGACTCCCGTGTCCTGTGGACGGGGGGGAGGGGGTGGACACTGCCATCCCGGAGGAGACCGCTCATATGTTCAGGGTTTTCCTCCCATCTGTCACCATCTGCAGGGGGTCCACATGAGAGCACTGACAACAGTCTTTCTACACTGTCATGTACTAGACACACTACTTTAAACGGCCACAACTAGCAATTATTTTAACTATTATAATGTGACAGAAATTGATGTCTGCAAATTGCTTGTTTTATCTAACCACCGGTCCGAGACCCAAAGACGTATACAACAAAGAAAAGCATCAAAACTGTTCCAGACTAATTCTGTTCAAGCTTTAATTGCTTTCATTGACAGCTCTTCAGATCATTTTGTAAATTGTCACAAAAGTGAAAAATGCTTGTTAAAAAACTTTTACTGTCAAAGTTCAGATCTTCAAATTTCTTGTTCCGTCCAAAACACAGTTGGAAAAAAAAAAAAAAGACTAGCAAGAGTTTAAATGTATGGAGCTGTAACTTTCCTGCTACAATAATCTAAATAAATCCAACATGAAGGAATGCACATGAAAAACTGTTTATATAAATGAATGTGAGCCAATATATTAGCTCATGATCTGGATGGTCTTCATAAACCCAGTGTTAGTTGAGCCTTAATGACCTGGATTTACACAAATTTGTCTGTTGCTCACACAAAACAAATGAAAAACACAAACTAAACAAGAACATTAAAGCTCAAATGAAGGCACATTTCTGATGTACATCAGTGTCGTCTGTTGAAGACAAAGCGACGCCAGCGGCAGCCCAACCGGTTCATCCTGGTGACATCTGTCAGAGTTCTGTTGTTTGAACACCAAACCGTCCACATCTGCATGTAAGGTGGCTAGAGCAAGGAGTGGCTGGTGAATCTGGAAAATCATCTGCTGCCGAACCCAGTGGAGACAGGCGGAAGTTCACTTCCTGTTGTGGTGATGACTCAGGCAGAGAGATGGCAGGATGGCGCAAGCCCTGTGCCACTGCCTATAAATACTCGCCGTGGTTTACGCCTTGTCTACACTTCACCAAAACTTGGAATTTTATACCACATTAAAAAAAAAGGAAGTAACGAACAAGCCTGAGCGTGGCTGCTCTTTGCCCACATTTCTACCTCCCTGTGTCTGTGTATACTGTCTCACAACAGCACACATGACGGGAACAAAAGACAGTGACGGTAGAAAATGCCTTCATGTTTATGTTGGACACATTTTCTTTCCAGGTTTACATTTTACTTCCTCTCCCATCTTTCCTGTAAGCATTCCACTGTATATACACTGTCTAATGAAGCAGAAAAGCTTCAATGAAGCTTGAAAATAACAAAGAATCCTGTCTGTAAGGCAGAAAAAGGGGCTAAAAATATCACAGTTCTTTGAGCTAAACTTTTCCTTTTCCATCTCCATTGTGTATATTATGCTTTTAATCAAAAATACCTCTTAAAAACATTAAAAACATACTTAAAAAGACGGCATACAAGGCAGTAAAATGGCTGTTTTGATGTTTTAATGCATCTTTGAGACTGGCACTAAGAGGAGAACACCCTTGAAAAGTAGGAGGATTTTAGAAGGCAATGGCAAAAACAATCCCTCTCTCTCTTATTTTGAAAAGTATTCACTTCCTTTGACTGAAAGTGTCCTGGTCTGGAACACAGGGAGAAACCCATGTGCATTAATGGTTTTTCTATCCAGAGTCGCACAACGTGCACCAACTCAGCATGAAATATTAATGTGGATGTTTGGTAGCGAGCGGCAGGGGCTCGGCTCTCTGCACACAGCCCGGGTCCATCTGTAACAGCCGTTCTGCAGACAGAGAAAGAGGTCACCATGACAAATACCTGCGATATGCTGACCTGCATCCAGTCCAACTCGGCAGGGTGGAAACTGAAAAAATAAAAAACACTCTGCCCTGCTGATTTCAAACACAGTTCAACACACAGGCCGTGCTCAGACAAAAGACCAGCTCCAATTCATGGAGAAATGTTTTTCATCAGAAGTAAATGAAACAGGTTTTTAACAAAACCAACCAAATCACTAATTCTCAAAAGGCACATACCAGACTAAACACACACACACACACACACACACACACATCTACATAGCATTGGTGAAATTCAGCCCAAATACAACCCATTCTGTAAAGAAAGTCAGGCCTTCCCACAGACACAGTCGCTGGCAGGAGGTCAGGATGTAGCGATACCAGAAACTCACCACACCGTAAACCGGCACGTTAAAAAGCCTGCTTTATGATATTTATCACAATACTAAAAAAAAATAAAGACAAGATTACTTTTATTAAATACATCTGCATTTTGTATATTCTCTTATTAAAGAGCTCCTGCCTTCCTTCTTTATTAAAATAAAAGTAACCAGCCACGACCTAAGCTTGTGCAAAGCTTGGCATGAATCGTTAGTGGCACTGACTGAATGGTTTGTACAACTGCAAAACAATAAAATATAATGCAGCCATCAGCAGCAGTGCTTTTATGAAATGAAATTAAATAAAATACTTCTGCAGCAGCTGGATCTTGTAAACAAGGGGAGGAGAATTAAAGCTCAACAGGGCCTGCTCACGTGTAGTATCGCAGTGGTGATATCTGAAGCTGAAACACACAACAAAATGCCACAAAACTCAACTGAAAGTTCATCTACTAAATTAGAAACTCAACCTCAACCAAACTGTGCAACTCCGACAAAATGTCAATTTAGATTCCAAATGACAGTGTCAGGATGCTGCAGGCTGAACAGCGTCAGCATCATCTGTGGCTTCAGCACTGCGGTGATGTCCTGAAGGCCAGTAATTAACAGTGACCGGACTTGAATTCTAATTTCTGACTAGTGTCACCTCCCTCCTCCCGGCCCTCATGCACACACAGCACTGTCCTCACGCCCTTCCATGGGCAAATAACAGATCCTTTTTTAATTATTTTAAAGAGCATATTGGAAAATGTTTGCTTTAGTGTTTTGACCTTTCCAGCGCTGGCAGTACTGACATGCTCATTCACTAACCAGCAGCTTTATGATCACTGCAGTTGATGGACAGGGATCCTGATGAACGGGTTGTATGATCGATGGTGGTGCTGCAGCAGTGTTGGTTTTCATCCCAACTTTCACTCCCCTGGTTTTATTTCGTTCTTCACAACAGCCTCCTTTTAAAAACAGTAGACATGACAGTTTGGTTATCTGGAAAATGCCTTCACTTCTGCATCTGGAAGGCATTCTTCCATTCGAGATGAATACGCCTCCATCAGGGAGTATCACATTCATCAGGTTCGCTGTGATGCGGACTCTGTTGGGTTTGTTTACAGTGATGACGGGACAGTGCAGTGCCTGCCTGTTCACTCTTTTAGTTACAGATATAGAAGGTGAGACAACTGGCAACAAACTCTCTACGTCCGTCCTCATACATCTCCTAACTAGCGCGTTTTAAAAGAAGGTACAGGATGGGTGGATCTCAAACTGCAGACCAATTCTCAGGGGATCTTACTGCCTCATGCAGCCATTTTCATCCATGGATCTCACTCAGTGTGCAAATTCAAAAATATCTGGAACGGTTTTTTTGATGTGAAAGAAAACAAAATTTTATCATTCTGATAATTAGAGTTAATTGCCATTCAGCATTCTGCTCCGTTATTCAGTCTGACACCGCACTCGTCAGCACATTCAGGTTGTAAGGCAGGGGTGGCCAATTCCAGTCCTCGAGGGCCGCTGTCCTGCTTGTTTTCCAACTATCCCTGCCTGAGCTGCTGCTGATTACCTGGCTCAGGTGTGTTCAGTCAGTAAGAAGCTGGAAGATACCAATTCACTTTATCTTTCCTCACTCCACTTTCAACTAAGATAGTATCTTCCAGCGTCTGACTTGCTGAACACACCTGAGCCATGTAATCAGCAGCAGGTCAGGCAGGGATAGTTGGAAAAGAAACAGGACAGCGGCCCTTGAGGACCTGAATTGGCCACTCCTGTTAAGGCGAGGACGTAAGATTGTTTTGCACTAACCAATAAGCAGTGACTGACATATCCCCCCCTGCTGGTTGGGGGCTGTAGCAGATTAGTCGACTAGTCACCGACCGTGTGATTCTCTCTTCCAACAGACTAGGGGCACCCTATTCAGGAATAAGCGGTACAGATAATGGATGGATGTTGCAATGCACTGTGGGCTTTCCTACTCCTCCTACGAAACCACCACATGCTTCTGTCCTCCTGTATGTCCCACCTAAATGAGACGACAGCAGCAGTCAATTCTTAGAAATGCTGCCTAAATAAAAACAGTGGTCTGAATCAAAGCTTTTTTTGTATCTCAGAGGGCTGCAGCCAAGAAACTAGTTCCTATTTACACTGTGCATGTGTGTGTGTGTGTGTGAGAGAGAGTGTGTGTGAGATAGAGACTGGGAGCTCCAGATTCCTACGATTCCAAAATTTGGAGAGCAGCAGGATGGCAGGATGAGGCTAAGTCAATCGGAGCCAATGAAAATAGAAACTATGCTTGTTTTTGCAAATAAAAACAAAAAAACTTGGGAAATTAAATTTATCATTCACACAAACTTTCATTTTATGACGATTCATGTTTACTGGTTAAGATAAAATCACCCCTCGTCTTCAGAGGCCTGTTCACCTGCTTCAGTCTGTATCATGCTATGTCATCAAATAAGGTTAGTGGAGTAATGACATGTAATTATAATGCTATTACAGTAATAGCTTTCACAGAAGCCACAAAGGGAGGTGTGTGTGTGTGTGCAGACTGTGCACTGCGGTCATGCTACAAATGAAGGGAACAGGAAGCTAATCTCTCATGCATACTTGCATTTCTGGACACTTATTGTTAATATCAATATTATCACTGTTCTAATTATCTGGGGCTCATTTATAATTCTCAGCAACTCGGACCAAAACTTGGTGGAGAAATAAAAGCAGGTACAGCTGAGCTGCTCTAAGGCAACAGCCGAGGCTCAGCGAGACACTGAAGAACACAACAGACCAACACTGAATTAACTCTGCTGGTTATAACAGCAAATGTTGAACAGGGTGGAGGCTTAGAACCGATATCCATTTTATGAATGTTGTATTTTTATTTTAAAAAATTGGGGAATTCTTAATCAAAACAATTAATTCAAATGTGAAAATGCCCGTATTGATATGTCATTGTGCAATAAGCAAATCCAGGTTTATAGTTTCTCTTAATTTGCACAAATTCAGCTAAATATAAAATGAAAAAAGCTGCATGATCATTTTCATTATCAGTTAATCTTTCCTTTCCTTTTTGTAGAAACTACTGTAGAGATGCCCGTTGTCTCCGGCGCACTGTCAGCGCCCTCTCCAGCACTGCTTTCATTTGAGTAATTGTCTGTGTCTCAGATACTCGATCACTAATGACATGAAACAGAGAAGAGCAGCAAAGTTAACAATAAAGAAGCCTGAAACAACATTTGGCCTTTCTGCTTGATAAGTACATGACTTAAACTATAAAATTTGTCGAGGGCGGTATAGAAGATGAATGACTGAATGTTGTCCATCAATTTCATGTTTCAGGACTGGTACGTCCTATGTTGTCCATCGATTTCATGTTTCAGGACTGGTACGTCCTTTTTATTCACACAAAATAATGACCTGCAAATTCTACGGTTTAATCTAAATTTTATGTTAACATACTCAACAAAGCTATATATGTCCTACATCCTCTATTGATCACAACTTTGCAGATGTACTGACTGACACTAACTATTTGAAGGCAATCTGCCTCCTAGTCCTCTTCTTCCTCCTGCTTTTCCCACTTTTTTCCCCCATCTTGTTCAAACTGCTTGTAATGTTTGTTTCCTGGTTTGGAGGTCACAGCGCTGTTTACAGTTTATGGCGTTGTCTTTTTGTAGAGCACTTTGTCCAACCTCTTGTTGATTTTAACTGTGCTACATAAATAAACATGACATTACTGTGGTGAGGGAAGGTGATACTGATAAAGTTCTTATTTAGGCTTGAAGTTCTACACAGTCACTGGCAGTACAGTTTCTTGGAAAACTATAACTGTTGAGAGATTGGAATGTGTTTTTCTGGAAAATGAGGCAAAACAGACACCTTACAAATCAAGATTCATCTCACTGATACAAAATTCAGATCAAACTTTGACACACAGCACTTGCAACACTGCCCCAGTTCATCCAGAGATATTAAAAGTGAAAACTACTGTGGCGTAAGCGGTGTGTACAGGAGATACATTACCCCACAAACTCATCTGAGTTTGTTGTGGCACAGAGACGAAGGCGAGAAGCAGAAAATGGGCCAGAGCAGAATCAGAGAAGCCGCCGCTCACCTGGAGAGCGGTTGGCTGAGGCCAAGGACTGGCAACAGAGGAGGTTCTCCTCACCGAGGCGGCGCTTGCTCCCAGTGGAGCTCATGATGCGACAGGTCTGTGGTGTTGGCCCCCAGGTGTGAACATGACGAAACGTATGAATATCAATGAGGACGCTGATGAAAGAGGGGAACCCGCGCTCAGTTCCTGGATAAATGAGGCTTCGAGACAAGGTTCAAATTAACAATCCAGACACAGAGAGGAGGGGGTTCTTCGGGGAATCAGTTCTTTGGGGGGCGGGGGGCTAATCTCAGATGTTTTTTGTCTGATGAGCCCATCAGTGCTGCTGGTCACTCATGTGTTGAGTAATTGAGAAACACAGCGCAGGCTTTAATGAGACAATAAGCATTCTCTTGTCTCTTCATGAATAAAAATGACTTCTTGGAGATTTAGGGAGAAGAAATCTACATAACCTAAACAGCGGTAACAAACGCAGCATCTGTTTTTGAAGTTTTTCACTCCAAATACGAGATAACAAAATAAACAAATCAAACAGTGGCACCTACTTTCACTGGACGATTCATGGCTATAAACAGGAACAAATTCAGTTTTTAAAGGATGTTCAGTGAATCATGGCAAACAGACTTTCACAGAGCGAGGCCTTCGGGGGGACATTCACATGATAATATTTGTCCCTCCACAAGAGGCCTGCGCAAGAGGTCTCCCTCTGGTTAAGGGAACGTCAGTGTGTTCCAGGAGAACAGTTTATTCAACCAGCCATGTTTTTTTAGAGAAGCTGAGAGACACAGATACCCGAGGAGCATCTGAAGTTGCTTGCTCCTCAATCCTCGCTTGATCCAGAAGTCAATCCGATCGCACGAGGATTGAGGATGTCCCAATACTCTTATACTGTATGTGCTCTGAGGAGCGAGGATTGAGGAGGCTGCTAGAGGAGCCATGAGCAAGGACACGGAAGAGTATCCTTCACTCAAGTCTTGTATGGATCCTCACACCCCTTTATTACACATCAGTTGACGATTGGATGCTTCAGGCGAGGACATCATGTCTCTATAAACAGGTTTCCTTGATTCCTCTCTCCTCACATTTCCTCCTTGCTTCTTACATGGGCAGGACTAAGACGCATGGAGAAAACATGGACCCTTCCAGGAAACTTGTGTTAGTTATAATATGTGAAATTAAATTTACCTAATATTACTTCTCACCATTATTATTTAGCACTAAGTGACTTTACAGTTTGCACAGTCTGAAAGAAGCAGTAACCCTCGCGGAAGCATCACGATAGGCCCACGTCATCCTGGCTAAACACCGGCTATATGTACATTTTACCCTGTGACGTGCCCTTCTATTTCATCTAACTCTATAACACCAGGCGACCTCTCTGTGCCGTTTCATAGCCCAACTGCAGGTTGATGTTAAACTGATTGGCCTGGAGGGGGAAGTGCAGCTGCAGCTCAGAACCAAGGCAACAGGTTTGTGGGTGATTGTTACCGACGGACTTCATGATGTGGCAGCCGACATGTTCACTGTGTGCCAGGTCCCGGGGCCCCACGGTGCTATATAAGGACCGGCTTCAGACATGAGGTCTTAGGGTTTTATTTGCAAGTGACATTAATAGTAATTACATTCCAGAGCTCTCAACAGAGCTCATCTTATTTTATCTTATCGGCAAGTATAACTCATTTGCATTTCTCCTGTATTCTATCTGTCACTGTATTTAAGTTTGATACCACCCTGGAACAAATTATATTTTAGGAAGGCGTCTATCGGATGTACAGTACACACTAAAGTGTGAAGTGATCTTCTCTGTTTTCTGGTTTAACCCAATGCGGTTTTGAAAGACGTCGACGCTGATATTTTTGGAATGAATCTGCTTCTATGTGCCAGTATTCAATATCTTAAAATTTGGCGTCCTCCTGCCAAAAATCTCAAACAATTACGAGTATTCAGTGTTTCCCCCATTATTCCTGGCAGTGTGAAACCCCTGAAGCTGCATGTGGACCACAGGACACTCAGTCTCCAGTACCATTAATACACACATTTCTCAGCACTGACATGATCGAGATCAATATTTTTCATCAGGAAAAGTTCTGGTAATATTTCCCATACACACAAACAGGATGTTACTGATTAATGATACGACAGAAGGAATCAGATAGGGGTGCTGCTGAATGATGCCTGAACCAGAGGACGCTCTGATTAAATCAGCCACTGATCACAATCGGCTGATACGACTTGATCAGTGCTCTTGAATTTGCCAAATGTAAAATACATGAGACAAACAGATGAATGAACAGCGCCGTCTCTGCTCCGTATCGAAGACGGTGTGTCAGTCTGTCCAGCTCCACCCTGTCTCCAAAGTAAATGAAATGGGGCTTTTGGAGGATTATTTTCAGATTTATTTATTGTCCCATATTAAACTCAGACCTTGAGTAGAACAGGCAGACTAATCAACATCACTGTCACCGAGTGCGTTTACATGGAGTATCCCAGTTACCATCAGGGCTTTGGAGCATCCCGTTTTATGTGTGAGCATGTAAACATCCCGATTTCAGAAAACAGGATAAGCTCTTATCCCGGTTGTAGAAAGTGAATATGCTAGGTGAAGTACTCCAAAAGAACCTGGGACACTGCTGCATCGTAGTGTCCAGGTTCCTGACTGGTCCAGCCTGTCAGCACAGGCCTGGCTGCAGCATCAGAGTGAACAGGGAAAGCATCTCACCTTTGGACCAATGAACAGACAGAATTTGTTTTTTTGCTAATGAAAGACTTAAGTGTTTCTCAACACAAGTCAGATGGAAAACACTGAAGAAAAACTACTAAGTGCCCAAACATCAAAACAAAAAAAGCAGGTCTAGTTCAGCAACTTTCAAATTCTTCGAAATATCGGACAACCTGCTTAGCCACTAACACTGACTCTAAATAAAAGATGGACAAACCCACCGTGACGTCACCCACTGGTTTTCTGAAGAGCAGTCTTGAAGCTCAAGTCTGGCCGTTGCCATCTTGGTAATGCTTCACTGCTACGGCTGAACCCAAAATGGGCACAGAGGTGGAGCATGCGTGGAGCTCGCCAGACAGCTAGCGGCCAGCCACCTGTGGCGGGACCCTCCCACCTGTCACTCATCACTGTCAGGATATGCAATACCAGACTTCTCTTGAGTTCCATGTAAATGTCATATGATCAAAACCAGGATACTCATTGATCTTTACCCAGTTGGAAAAACACCAAGCAATCAGAGTGACAACATCACCCTCCTGTGCAAAGGTCAGAAAAACTGTGATGGAAAAATGGCCTCAAAAATGCCAACAGGTTGCTACAAATTTTTTTTTTTTTTAATTGTCATTGTAACATTGTGACACGTCCAACGAATTTGTTTGGAGCCAAGAGCCCCAGGCCGCTGCGTGCGTACACGCCGCCATCACGAGCAACTTGGGGGGTTCAGTGTCTTAGCCAGGGACACTTTGACATGTGGACTGCAGGCACTGAGATTCGAACCTTCAACCTTCGAGACGACTGCTGTACCCACCACACCACTGTCATACCACCCATAACTCTTACACTGACATTTCTCTTCATATTTTCATTAATGATTAGTTTGTGATTTCCCACAGCCCAAAGTGATGTCTTCAAATACCACTGGTATAAAGCCCAAAGACCTTTCCCTGACTGTCATGTATGACATTAAGAAGGCTGGAACTAGTAATGACATTCTTGCTTAAAATGGTTATTATCTGACTAATCGTTGCAGCTTTACTTTCTTTGTACTGGTACAGAGGAGAAAACACTGTCAGACACTTCCAGGTTCATTTGAAACCCTTCATCTAGACACAGTCTTCATCGGGGCGGCAATAAAAGCAGACCAATTACACTTGGTACGCTACACAGACAATACACCGGACGTCAGCAGCGTAACCCTGTTGACTTGATGCATTGTGTCTGAAGGACGGTTTCATTAGTGCGACCAGCCTTCAACAACACCTCGTGTCGTACAGATCCCTTACATTTGGTGTTTGTTTGTTTTGCTTTCTGGGGGCAGGACAGATTTACCAGAAACCGTTAGACCATGTGATCTTACAAGCTGCTGCGCAGTGTGTGTCCAGATGTTTGCTGTCCTTAGGGACAAAACTGCCAATTTTGGGGAAAAGGGCACAACAGGAAAACAACTGATCAGATTTGAAACAAAAAAAAAAAAAAACAAAGTCAATAAAACTTGAGAGGGAGATAAAGATGATCTAAAGTAATGAGCAAACAAAGGTAAAGGCCTTTTCATGACAGGGTCACATATTTGTACAGACTATCTGCACATGACTTTTAAAAACTGGATCTCACGGTGTGTAATGAAATGCTCCACATCAGTGCTGAATGTCTGCATGGCAGAACACCTCAAGGCAACATGAACCACGCTCATCTCTATCTGGAGAAAGAAATTAAATCACTCAGACGGACGCCAAATTCAGCAGCAAGGAATGAAAAATACAGATGATTAAATGCCAACTGAGCAACATGTCTGGTCAAACAGGGAACCCTGGCCTTCACATTCACACAGACTTCACCCCCGAGCCCTCCCAGCCGACGTGGAACATGGGTTTGGTCCAACAGCAGCAACACAGTGTGTGTGCATGTGTGTGTTTGTGCCGAGTCTCCCCGTGAAGAGCACCAGCAGCGAGGGAGGGCGGACACTATGACTATGACACACACAGAGTTTCTGACCAGCCCGTGCTCTCCAGTGATTCACTACACAAACACACACTTCACTCACTCATACACGCACAACCTAGCACGCTTGTACTCTCAAACACACCCACACACACAGCCTCTCACTGTTTCATAAAGCACCAGTAGCACTCAAAATACACGTGTGTGTGTGTGCGTGAGTGAAATAAAGACAAAAAGGAGTGAGTGGAAAAAAGCCTGTGTGAAAGATGCAGCTGTCACGCGTGCTTTCTGCATGTGTGTGAAATAAAAAACAGTTTGACAGAGCAACAAAGAGCATGTGTGATGGTAGCTGTCGCACAGTGTGTGTGTGTTTGTGTGTTCGTTCTGGCTCGTATAGCTGTCATAAACCCTCCTGAATGAATGCCACTGAGGGCAACACAAACCCAGAATGGGGTCCATTTCAATTGCCACAAATATTAAAAAAGCATGTGTCGAGTTGCAGTTTTGGGTGATAAAACTCAATGAGGTGGACAGTCTAAATGGTGAAATAAAAGCCTTCCGTGGCTGCTCAGTGTGTGTGTGTGTGTGTGTGTGTGTGTGTGTGTTGGGGGTGTGGATTGGGGTGACAGGTCAGGTGGCAACAGCAAATCACAGCTGCACCTCCCTTGGAACTGGCGAAATGTGTGAGAGTGTGTCAGAGAAATAGCAGCGTGTCAGAGCAGGAAGAGGAAAAGCGAGAGTATGTGTGAGTGTGTGTGTGTGTGTGTGTGTGGAAGTCTCAGAGTGAGCAAGGGAAGCGCACGAGAGCTGTGTGATGTGCGGGTGTGTTGGCGTTTGTGACAAATAAAAAGCAGCCAGAGCACGAGCGAGCGCGTTCTGATTCCGAGACTGGCAGCATGACTGACTGATCCCTGCATCCATATCATAGGATTAAAAAGCCTGACACGGCAGCAACACAATAGCAGCAAAATATGAGACAAAAAAAGTCGGTCAATGGGAAAGGAAATGTGATTATGAACCAGAACAGGCGAGGGAGAGATAATATCAAATAAAAAAAAAAAAATGACACACTTTCCAACAAGAGGCGTACAGTGCAGCAGCTGGGAGGAGGTGGATGTTAACGCTGTCACCGGGCAGTATAGAGCAGGAGCTACTGCCAAATATGAGCCTCTCCAATGATTTCCAAGAGCCAAGACACACTTCAGTCACACTGCCAGGGATGTGGTGGAGGGTAAAACCTGCCCAAATGTAGTTTACACACCTGTTCTTCTAAGCCTGGCAGAAATCTTCCTCCTGTACTGTAGGTCCAAGCTGAAACCAAACCGCAGTGCATCACACGAGGAGATCAGGGAAAGAAGCGGGGAAACTAAGCAAAACTGGGGGGTTTGGTTTATTATATTGTGCTGCCTGGGGTCACAGGTTTGTTGCCACATCACTTCCTAAGGTCTTAACCAGAAAACACTTTTTTTTAATCCATGATTTTATGCAAGAAGATTAGGGCAGAAAATTAGGTCGGAGAACCCACTAATGGTGACATGGATGAAGGTAGAGGAGGAAAAGTTTGATTATGAGCAGAATCTTGAGAAAACAATTTCCACATCATATACTGACAGTCCTCTTCTCCACACAGACAACACGGCAGCAAAAGCACATTTCCTTATGCACAGTCTGAGCCAACATGCCAGCTAAAAAACCACTTTGCACTACAGTCAGTCCCTGCATAAACCAGTCAAACTATACCATACACAACTGGATTTAAATGTAAACTCACCAAATTATTGTGTAATTTGTTCAGTCTAGATGTATACAAAGCGTGTTTCCCTATAAAGAGTAACTGAGCGATCTAATATTAGAGAAACCTGACCGCTGCTTTCTTCATAAACTGGTTTAAGAACAAATTACAACGTTCACTGACAGTTTCTTCAATAAAACAGTTTAGACCCGGAGCAGTGCACATACTGGCAGTCTGTGCAAACCAGCAGGAAACCAGCCTGCCATTAACTGGCATGAAGTCAGTGGCAAAACCGTTCCGATTTAACATTAAACCAGTTAAACAGCGTAACTTAAGAAACGCAGCAGACTTATTTTCCCCATATTCACCTGTTAAACTCTTTAAACCCACAAAGCAACAGCCCGTTTCAGCGTGACACGGTGCTACCAGCCCGGAGGCTGTCGTACAGTTAAGTACACCGGCGGCCAGGCGCTATAGAAAACAGGCAGAAAAGCGACAGCAGCGTTAAACACATTTATTTTAAATACACAAACCAGCTCATATGGCGCATCATGATACCGGGGCCCTATTTTGGTGAAAAACGCCGGTGAAAGCCCAGGTCGCCGTCAGCTCCGCTGTGTTTCTGTCCACCCTGCTGACGGCGGTTTCACCTCAGATGACCCAGGCAGCCAGACTGGCTGTCTGCTAGCTAGCCCCGTTTGAACCTAACATACAGCGGGCGACAACAACAACACTTGAACCAGCGCTACGAGCCAAACTGACACTTGCTCCACCGAGACGCGAAAACAGAAACACCGGGAGTATTTTCTGCTCGGCTCGGCGGAGTAACGCCGCCTCGGAGGGGGAGAAGGGGAGAAGGAGCCAGCCAAAACAAACGCGTTTCCCGACATGAAAGCGTAAGATCCAGAAACGGGCAGCCACGTTTCGCGCTGCTCTGTGCGGGGAAGGCTAAGGCTAAAGCACTTAGCTTCACCGGGGTGCCCGTCATTAGCAGCGGCTAAACGGCTAACGGCTAGCTCCTCTGGCTAAAAGAAAAAATAATAATATGTGCACTTTCACCGGGGGTGGAGGAGGAACTGCAAAAGTTGGCTACCAGGGGGAGGAAAAACAATGCGAACCGGACGGCGTTCACTTGTCTGACAACTATCCTAAAAACTGCCCGAGACCTGTCGCACAGCAACCAAAGTTGCCTGACAGCCAGGTATCAAACTGTGGTAATTGTAGACTGGCTGCCGTGGAGGTTTGCTGGGTGAGAGCAAGGTGACTGCCACTCCGAGAGCTTGTGATGGAGGGGACGGTCGCTAGCAGCAGCGGCAGCCTGGGCAGAGACAGCCAGCCAGCCAGGCGGCTAATCTGCCTGCAACCAAGCCGCTTTAATAACTTCACTTTTGTGACCACTTTGGTCAGAGTTCCTCTCCAGGAGTTAAAAATAAGAAGTTTCCCCTGTGTCCTACCTGTGAGTAGTCTGTGGCTGCAGGGTGCGACGCGCTGGAAGTTGATTATTCCCAGATATCCAGAGTGGTGCGGTGCGGGGCGCATATAGCTAGCGCTGAGTACAGTAAAGATTGTAGCATAGCTAACCTAAAGACAACAGTAGAGAGGAGGGAAAAAAAGCCTCCTCGTTGCTCATAGGGGGGATCGACGACAAAAACCACATGATCTTTTACGTCAGCATATATTTGCATAGGATGCCAAATTTACGTTTCGTGTTCAGGTGACGTGAAAATGTACAGAAAAGTTTGATTATGGCGCAGCCGGACGCTGGCACGACTGCTCGGGTTGCGGTGGAGAGGCACAGGCATGTGGCAGACATGCAACCCTGCCCCCCTCTTGCAGCCCGGGTCTGCACCGCTCTACATATAGCATGGGTGGCTGTTGGTAAACATCACGTAACCCTCCTATATATTGATGCAGCAACTTGTGCTGGGTCTGTGTATTGAGTTTGTAGTGACTTTATAATATGCACCGTCACTTTTATCTGCAGTGGTATCACCACGCTCCCTCTGCAACATCCCTGGTAGCACTTAGTTTTGATCTCATGTATAGTATCCTCTCTTCTCTTTGTTTTACAACAACCTATCCAAGTATAAAACCTAAATTAAGCAAATGTTTGCAAAAGCCAGTGTTCCTGAAAATGTAAACGAAATGCATGGAGTTATGATAACCAGAAAAAAAAAATGTGTGTGTTAATTTCCTGATAACACCTGTTTGATCCCGGAGCCGACCTGCCAAACAGCAGCATCACACCCTGTGAGCAGCTCATGCTGAATTAGCTCCTAAAGAAACCTAGAACAGCTGTGGTCGGAGCTGGGACTGGTAGCAAAGTTTCGCTGTTCATCGCGCTGCTGTCCACATTTCACCGGGCTCATGTATTTTTTGATAAATGGCCTTGTTGTAGTTGATCAGATGCAATAAATGTAGAAACGTCCCTTGGCGCTTGTGTGAAAAGGTGGCAAAGGGCGACGCCTACAGGCCAATCTGAGAGCTGTACCTCGCCTGACGGCATGGTTAGGATATATTGTGTTTGTTTCATGAGTCATTTCAAGGTCAGGAGAGAATTTTCTGCTGATTCAGTGACCTTTGACCTCTGTGGTAGCGTGTGTGTTAACAGAAAGATTAATAAGTTCTATTCTGGGTGTAATTCTATGACTGAATGCCCAGTTTCTGCACTTAGACATAGTGTTAAAATATTTCTGAGGTGCTTTATAGAAGGTTTAGTCAAAAATGTAATCTTTTTCAGTTGTTAGATTCAAATATATATTTTTTCAAAATACCCATTGGATTGCTGCTGCAGATGTATTTGTTTTACTCCCTCATATAGGTTTAATTTATTTTACTATTTTGCAATTATTTTATTACATTTTCCTTTTTTTCATGTACATTAGTCTGATAGTGCTTTACTGATTCTGTGTCTTATTCAGTTGTCAGTTATCTACACAGCACATTAAAATGCAGTAACCTTTATAAAAATTTGGTTGATTGGATTTAGTCCTGCTCAAATGTACTGCCACAGGCTTGTGTTAGGACTTAACTTATTTAGAGCAACACAGTTGAATGTTTTTACCTGTAGTTTTATTTGATCAGTCGGGTTCAGTATTGGTTAATTAGGATTAGATGATTAAAGTGAGCAGCAGAGCAGGCAGCTTTCGAGGTGTTTTCATATTGTCTCCAGTAAATGGACCACATCCTGACATGGCCTGGATTTTTTCCCCAAACAACTGTTAAAATCTTGTATAACCACCCGCAGCTGCAGGGTTTCGTCCTCTGAGCCACACACCTTCGACAGCCTGACAGTCTGGAGTTTATTCAAAGTCAAATCAGCTCAAGAAACTGCTTATGGTGTAACTATCCCAAGACCCACTGTGCTCAGATGTGACACACAGGCTGATGAAAATAATTCAGGGCCTTCAAAACAGGACTGATGCCACAGCCCGAGTCATCCTTGCAGAAGAGTTTCCTGCAATTGGAAGCTCTTGCCAGTGTCTCCAGAATACACAATCAGGTAATGTTGCCAGGCAAAAGTGCAGGCTCTAGCCAATAAGCAGAGTTTTGGCCAACATTGCTTAGCAACAAAAGTTAAAAACCGAGCCACTCAAGGCTTAAAATAGTCTTTAAAATAGTAGTAATCAAAAGCCATGAGTGTCTCAAATTTGTGCAGATAGAAGGCTTAGGAGGCAACAACTGGCCTGAAGAAAAGCAAAGAGAAAAGAAAGTTCGTCCCTAGGTCGACTCCTGCTCTGACTAATGGATTCCTGCCGTAGAGGTGGACTCTGCATTAGTCAACAATAATCAAAGGTCTATTATTTATCCCTAAAACCATGGACAGATTAAAGGGCAGTGGGCACAGGAAGTAAGACCCCCCACAACTCTCCTACAGAGGAGCAAGACACCCAGACTGCACAGAGACATAACACGACTACAACCAGTAGTTTTGTCCCTGTTTCGCCTTGAAACACAAGCTTTGACCCAGGGGTTCGCTGATCTCTCGGGCCCCCTGGGTGCCCGGCAGGCCCAGTCAATAATCCTTCCATGTCTATTGTGTATTTAAAACAGTGACCTCTCACACAGCAAGCTGACAAAAGTTAACTTTGGTGGCCCAGAACTTCAGAATCTAGACGAGGAAACAAAAGCTCAGCAGAATAAAACCACGGGAATCATCATATTTTTGTTTTAATTCACATTCACTCATTACCCAGGTGGCCATTTGAATGATGCAGGCCACAACAAAACAGGAAAATGTGAGACACACCCTGGAGAGAATTTGCATATTATTGTGGTTAGACAAAAAAACCAATCATGCTTGGGTAAAAAGAGTGATCATAAAAAGGATATCAGAAACACAAAGGAGGCTTTTAGCAGGTTGTTAATCACACAGCAGCTAAGAAAGTCAAAATACAAACGCTGTAAACCCTGAAGTTTGCAAATGAGGAGACTAAAAAATGGCACAACGGTCTGCAATCATGTGGCTTTTCCAAGGCTGAGCATTTTCTTTTTTTTGTCTTGTGACAGGAGTGCTTGCAGCCGCCGGCCACTTTCCCACAATTAGTCAAATGAAACCGCTTGAAAAGGAAAAATAAAAGCCATTATTTGGTGCCACAGTTCAGCACGCTGTAGTCAGGGGATGTGCGAGGGGCTCTAGCACAGTTTTTAGGGGAGAAAAAGTATTTCAGAGGTTGTATCTGTAGTAGTACAACAGGGAGGAGTAACAGTGGCCGTGAATCACACACAAGTAGTCAGATGTTTGTGGTACCATAAAATAATCAAACTTTGCAAATATACAAACCTTTGAAAAGTCAAGGTGATTTTCACTATTAACTAGTGCCCATCCAGTCTAGCCACCCCACAGCAGTGGTCCTTCACTTGCTACTCAGTCAGAAGGGTAGTCCCTGGGTTACAGTCAGCTGAAAACCCTGAGCAGTGCAGGTGAAGAGCAGCTGTCCAGCATGCTGGAGTACAGAGAGAATGATATAGTCAGATGTTTTTTGGTTTGACAACATCCCCTAACACTTTCCCACTGTCAGAAAAATCATGGTGGTGTGAAAGTACCGTGGGTGTACCTAATAAACTGGCGACTGAGCGACTAATTCATCACTAAAGTGTACGGTGTTAAATGTATACAAAAGCTTGTCAGTGGTCGACCTGACATGGAACATCCACATCAACACTCTGCAGCTAAACAAGAGTCATGTGACAGATGGGTGCCTCACCTGACAACACCTGGGGTCAGTCCTTACAGAGTGGAAGTCAGCAGCACCAGCTCAGGCCATGGAAGCCAATGTGTTATCGATGTGTTTAAAGGTCTCCACATCTTTAGTTAATTGGTTTGTACCTGAAGCCACAGATTTCCTGGCTGACACCCTGAAAACCTCTTGCTCACAGTGACATCACAAAGTGAACAAAAAGTTAAAAATGATTACTTGTGCTGTACAGTTAAAGCAAAACATGGCCCAAGTGCTGTGTTGGAGCTGTACCAGTCACCTGATAAAGTCGGACTCAGAGGTTGAAACCCGGATTTCTTAGACCTAAAGTATCTGATCAGCTGCAGGTTTTAGTTGAGGCTCTTCTTCTTTGGTGCTCATTAATAAGTCACCTGCCTCACTCTGGTGCTCCACGGCCCTCCTTGATGCTTTATTCATCACCAGGAGAAGGACAAGAGCGGCACGCTGCATGGACACATTTACATACAAATGAACTGAGGATTCATTATTAATGCGCGCACACACACACACACACACACACACACACACACACAGAGGGCCGTCCTCTGCTGCAGTGAGTGTCAGTAATTACAAACATCAGCGATACAGCACAGTATCAGGGAGTGTGCATGTGTGTGGTGGTGGTTGGGGGAGCAGGAGTTTATCAGATTTTGCAAGGTTGATCATCCCGACTTGTTTACACACGACCCATCTTGTGAGCTGACGACGCAGAGACGGAGCGAGAGGGGCAGGAGTTTTCTGCTCGGCTGCCTCGTCTCTGTTTTGTTTTTTGTGTTTATTCAGATTCTGAGGAGAAGCCGAGCTGCCTCGCCTGCTCTGCATAATAACATCTGCCTCGAACCGTTGGGCTCATTTACACTCAGATCAGATGAGCATTTATAAAGCTACAGTATTAGAACAGAGAGGTGAGAATGAGAAGGTTCTTTTTGGAGACTGGAGAAATCTATGGAAGTCTGGCCATGACATCAAACATACTACTGAACATTTTTCTTAATTCTGTTCATCCATGAGACAGGATCACCAGGGTCCTCGCTGAGATTAGGGGGCATTACAACATCACCAGACCCATGCACAGAGGCTTTACGACAGAATCCACTGGAGCAATGTGTTTTCAGGCAGCCAGGCTGTTATCAGTTGTTATCACACCCATAATTATGCACCAGAAGAGGCAAACTGCACCTATCAGCAGGCCAGAAGGTGCACATCATCGAAACATGCTGTAATTAGATAAACCTCTAGCAGCTGTGATGACAGGAGCACGGTCACTGTTGGTGATGCTGTGAAGCCCGTCCATGTGCAGTAGGGACAACCACAACCTTCCTCTGGTTTTGGGTCTAAACCTGGTTTATTCTATTGTACCCATGATGACAAAGGTTTGGCATATGATAACAGCCTATTGGACCTACTAGGAGGTGGAGCAGCATGGAAGAGGATTAGGGCCACTGGATGTAGATCACGGACGAGAAGTCCTCCTGGTGCACAGAAAAAAGGGACATTTCCATTTTATGACCACTGGCCAAACTCCATCTGGTAAGGAAGACCATGCGATGGGAACAAAAGCTCCTCAGCAAACAGTGAACTGACCTTAGAATTTCATAATTTAATACATTAATATACAAAAACACAACCTCTGGTTATGTTGGTGTAAAGTTAAAACATCTAAAAACAATAGTTAAAAGTATTTTATTGGTATGAAACTTCTTCTGCTTGGCTTAATAGGTGTAATCGACATATAAAATGAAAATGGTTCATTTTACATATTTGCAACCTCCCCCTACATGTTTATATTACAAAGATACTGTTCGGGTCAATTTGAGCCTCAACAGAAGAGGTGTCTCGTTAAGTTATCAACATCACTTCATTAAAAAAAACATTTCAAAATGTAAAACAAACTTTTAAAAAAAAATCTATGTCATGTAAAAATAATGTATTTTATAAGTAGGTCTTTCCAATGTACATTAAAAAAGTATTAACATGCATCCATCCATTTATCTATCCGTTTTCCTCCTCTTATCCGGAACCGGGTCGCGGGGGCAGCAGTCTAAGCAAAGATGCCCAGACTTCCCTCTCTCTAGACACTTCCTCCAGCTCCTCCGGGGGAATGCCAAGGCGTTCCCAGGCCAGCCAAGAGACGTAGTCCCTCCAGCATGTCCTGGGTCTTCCCCGGGGCCCGCTCCCAGTGGGACATGCCCGGAACACCTCCCTAGGAAGGCGTCCAGATGCCCGAGCCACCTCAGCTGGCTCCTCTCGATGTGGAGGAGCAGCGGTTCTACTCTGAGCTCCTCCCAGGTGACCAAGCTCCTCACCCTATCTCTAAGGGTGCGCCCAGCCACCCCTAGGAAGGCGCCCAGGAGGCATCCGAAACATGCATGTTTTATGAAAAAAAGAGTGCATTATCCTCATTGAACCATAATCTGTGACAGGTAAAGAACACCACTGCACTAAATAGTGATTGAAAAGGTTAGTAATGGTAAAGTTAACGCAGGAACATCACTGCTGTTCCTGAGAAATGAACATGACAGAAGGGTTAAATTGCTTCTGAGCCTAAAACCACGACTAACAGCAGGTGCACGCACACAGGGTTGTTGTACATTCATTTCCTGGCAACTCCGCCTAACCTCAGCCTGACCCACTGTAGCCCTAACCTTACCGCATCTTTACTCTAACACACAGTGATCGACATGGTCCCCACAGGGGCGACAAAGTCTCCACAGTGTGAGTGTGTAAACAGGTTTCAGTCTCATAATGTGAGTAATACCAGGCACACGCGCACACACACACACACACACACACACACACACACACACACAGAGGCTACAAAGCGGCTGATTTTTCCTCCGGTCTGTGCAGTCGATCCAGTTGATGACCAAAGAGAAACAGCTTATCTCCCATGTCTTTGATGTTTCCATCATTTATCAGTCATAGAGCAAATAAACCATCAGTTGATACTAACGTCTCACTCCTTCAGAAGATTCAAGCTTCTAGCTCAGATGACAAGATTTTTTACATTTCATCTGTCAGACTGAGACGACTCAGTTCTTTCTTTAGATCCAGTTACTTTGCACGAGGGCTTCAGTCACATGGATTTCACATCAACGTGACCCAAGTGGAATCTGATCTAATTTAGTTTGTCAGATTTTTATCCAAATGTGAGCTGCATGTGCCAGATAAAAGATGATTTCTGTGCAGTAACAAATCTCCCACATGGCATCTGATTCAGGACTTCCATTCTCTGTGTTTAACTCTTGCACAATAAACACACAGGAAACTGTCTGTGGCATTTCACAAACACCTACAGCAGCGCTCATAATGTATGGTAGCTTCCAGTGTGGTTCAGACGAGTTTCACTTGCGGTGCACCGAGGCGCAGTGTGTATTTGAATATGACTGTTGAATAAAAATTTAAAAATTCTGCATATGCTATGGTCTCTCTTAGTTTCACTGGCTGGGAACTTATCAACTCATTTAATTATTTACCCAGATTTTGCATATGAAGGGGTGTTTTTTTGTAAACTAGTAAAGTGTGTGTTCTTTGGCTGATATGCAGTTAAATAAATTGAAACTTTTCCTCCGGCACCATCCACATCACTGAAAGGTGTGGTTGGGTGTGATCAGAAACATGGCTGTGCTGCACTTAAAATCACACCTGGATCCTCTTCTGCTGTACTGCGTCAAAGCGAGGGGTTAAACCACTGGATTGGTTTAAAATCTGTTATTTCTCTGTGGCATTAAATAGTCATGACTACAACAAGAACATACATGTACACTGTAGTCTACTTAATCATCTCCACTATAAGCTAATTTACCTTAATTTACATAAAATCATATTAAGGTATCAAAATTTAATACACTGAAATGCAACACCTAACTTCGCATGTTAATGCCAAGAAAACGGTGCCTGTAAATGCAGCAGAGAGGAACCGCTTTTTTCATTTCTCTGTCATCTTAAATGTACAAAGCACCTTCGGATTCTTAAAAGAAACAGTGTTACTGTTGTACATCACCGTCAGCACACGAGGGCACCATTTAGTCACTGTGGAGGCTGAGCGCCGTGGGTTAACCAGGCCCAGAGGAGCAGGTTGTAACTGCTCAGCAGTCAGACAGCTCCGTCAGAGGTCAAAGGTCAGTGCAAGGACAAGGTAAAATCCCAAAGGCAATGAATCTGGGAAGCGTGTGTGACAGAGGCTGCTGTGTGAAAACATAGAAGTGCAGACAGACAACAGCAGCAGATATTGGACTTTTTTTTCCAGCTCTCCAGTTCTAGTGCAGATTGTGAATCCAGTAAAAATCACACTCAGACAAAGGGATCAAACATGTTCATCCCAAACTGTAATTTGGATCCTACTTTAACTGTACAGATAATTGCAATCAACCTCATCAGCACCAAAGAGCTGTAATTGCTGTATTTAACCACTATGAGCTCTTCTGATGATGGCAGCCTGTCATGAGTGTCCTCCAACACAAACCACTGAACGGGGGCGAGGAGAGTGGCCTTTGTAAAGGTGCTGCCAGTTAGATATGTCTTTTTGCAGTTAAAAAATGTCTAATATCAGCAGGAGTCTGGAGGTTTGGCTGGTACCAGTCACTGCCAGCTGTTTCTACAAAGTCAGGAGTGGACTGGAAAAAACTCTACACCCCCATGTCCCCGATCCACATAGTGTGCACTCTGCACTTGGTTTAGCTTCATCAGTACAAATGTTTACACTTGGAGAGAGCGTCAGACTCTACAAACCTTCAGACAGATACTGGGAATGAATCTGTTGGACAGGTACAGGTAGGTACAGGGGAGATGCAGTTCCTCCTGGGTTCTGTGTCATGTTCACAGTTGTTCTGTGCTATAGGACCACCTGGGCCAAGATTTGCTTTGTGGTCACACTATAACAGCGATCTGCTTCATGTAACAGAAAACTGAAATAATAAACATCTTGGGCACCAGGAAAAGCAAACCATAAATGTTTGTGGTGCAGGGGCTGAGCACTCAACCTGTGAAAACACCATCAGGCATCTTTATTGGCCAGAGCAACGTGAAGTGATATTTTAACTCAAACCAGGTAATAAAGCATCTGGGTCATGGCATGTTTGGAGACATTTATGGTGTTGTACTGGAGAGAGGAGATCAGACCCTGGTTCCTTTCTCACCTCCACGCTCACTACAAAGACTGACTGTGATCACGAGGACTGGTGTTTCCACAGAGTTACAGAAGCTGTGGATGCACCCATCTGAGGTCTGACGTTGGCATCATATGAAGCATGCCGACTCCTTTCCACTCTGTTACGTCTGCTTATGAACTGACAACCTGACCTTCATGACAATTAGAAGGTGGATTTGTTAGTGGCCAAGAAAACTATTCATCAGAAGTGGGTGGATACGTGCACCTTGTATTTCCACCATGAGAAGAGATTTGTTGGACTCTGCTCCAGCAATGCCACCATGTTGTGGATTTACACCCAGCACGGTACACGCCAATATAAACGACATATCTAAGTGGATGTGAAGGACAAATTCCATCTGGGTGCAGGCAAAGACATCCCTGTATGAGCTGAAGTGGCTGAGTCTTCACTGAGGTCGTACGACGTGGTGAAGAGGGGAACAGAGAGAAACCAGGTAAAAGTAACAGAGCACAGCTCGTGTGGTTGCGTTGAACTGATATGAAGGGCATCGACAGTCCAGTCCTCAACACATTGAATTCTTCTGGTGCTATAGCTTAATAACTAAAAGGCATCAGTCGTAGCACAAGCAGCAGCAGCCGATGTCTCCGTGGTGACACAGGTGAAATTGGATTTCCCTGCCCACATCCCACTCTGCAAACCAGAATGAATCACACTCATAACTACTGTAGCTCACTTTCACACACAAGAGGCTCGCCAGTCGGCTGAGAGGCAGCGCTTCCACCTCCTGTTCTCTCTCTCTCACACACACACACACACACACACACAGATTGACTCTCGCCAGAGACTACACAGCTTCCACTAGTTGTGTGGATACATTTTTGTTTAGTTCCACTGTTGTTTGGCCTCCTCCTTCTCCTTCACCTTCAAAGGACTATTCGAGGATTAAACTCAGATTTAGGGTTCAGGTTAAAATTAGGCAGTGACCTCACAACGACAGAAAGTCCAATGTGTGCGTACAGTGCCTTGCGAAAGTATTCGGCCCCCTTGAACTTTGCGACCTTTTGCCACATTTCAGGCTTCAAACATAAAGATATAAAACTGTAATTTTTTGTGAAGAATCAACAACAAGTGGGACACAATCATGAAGTGGAACGAAATTTATTGGATATTTCAAACTTTTTTAACAAATAAAAAACTGAAAAATTGGGCATGCAAAATTATTCAGCCCCCTTAAGTTAATACTTTGTAGCGCCACCTTTTGCTGCGATTACAGCTGTAAGTCGCTTGGGGCATGTCTCCATCAGTTTTGGACATCGAGAGACTGAAATTTTTGCCCATTGCCCCAGGGGGCCGAATACTTTCGCAAGGCACTGTAGCTGAAAACCATCACTTCCTGCTCATGTCAAAGCGTGTGTGTGTGTGCTATAGCGTTGACACCTCTCAGCCTGATGTTTCTGAACTTTAAGCTCACCGTTTAGAAAAGGACTGAAATGTGGTGAATCTAGAGCTACACAAGCTGGGTCCTCTCTGGTTCACAGGCAGCATCTGATGCTCTGCTTCAGGGAAATAAAGGTGTTCAGAGTCAGACAACAACTTCCTGTGAGGAAGCTGAGTAATGTCATAACTTTGTGGGTGCGAAAAAGTTATGAAATATCAAAAGTCTGGATGAGAAAGAGACCTGCACTAAAATAAATAAACCCACGTGCTGTAAAAATGTTCTATTTAAACACAAGGATTTTAACCGCTTCCTCCTCTATGACTTTGGTACATAAACAAAAACTTTTTTTTTTTCTCATCACAAACAATTTTTAAGTAAGCAGCTCGTGAGTGCATGAAGATGTTGAATCTGTTTAAATCTGGTCAGAATCAAAGATGATACTTCAGACAAGCTGTGATGTGTTTTCAAGGGGAAGCTGCTCTGAATAATTACTGGTTGTCATCTTCTTGTTACAGACGGAGGAGCTTTAGCCCACAGGACAGATTCACACCAACACTGCGTCTGTCTCTTCAGGACGACAAGTGACAGACTATAACGTTAAGATGTCATAGAGAGTGATGACAAAATAAAAGACAGATGTGCAAACAGGCTGCCAAATGTTTCTCCGTAATGCAGCTGGAAGTTCGGTCATTTCTGCATGAACACAGTAGGTTTGTTTGTCTGGTTTAACCTGCACACAAACAGGCAGCCGATCTCTCTGCCTCAGTGATGCCCCCCCCGTGCATTTTGCTGCACACGAAATCACGTCAGTCAGCATTCATCACTGCACCTCACAGACCTCAGGATGAAGGCTGTCTTTATTTTTAGATCTGTATCAGCAGAGACTTAAAGGAAGCATTAAAGGAAGTCTTATTTTTGACTTATGACTATTGCATGTGTTTAAGATAGTTGCTTTTCTTCCAAAGGAGGTGCTCACACCCAGCATGAGCGAAGCCACTCCTATCACAGTGAAGATGACGCGTACAGTACCAATGGTTTACCGCCTTTTAAAACAAATTCTTGTAACAAAATCTTTCCATAAACCACAACAGTGATATGAAACAAGCTTTTAAAGTGGAAAACTATAAAAGACTCTTTGAATAGAGATTTTATTTTTGCATCTGGCTGGTTGATATGGGAGCAGTGTCAGAAAAGGGCAGTGAAATGTAGATGCAGAGCAGGGTAATAATTAAAAATGACAGCAGATAAGGAAGAAGATTAGATAATATTACTAAGAAAACTTTATCCATGACGATGTTCAGGCCTGAGGGCCAAGTAACAAAACAAAAAGTTTGGACTTCAGGTCTTTTTACCCAACTTCTTGGCTCAGACTTTAGGTCTTTTTACCCAACTTCTTGGCTCAGTAATGATGCTCCAGGTCAGTTCAACTCGGCTTTGAGTTGAACTGACCTGCTCCAAAATGCCTCAGTGTTCAGGCTCAGCTTCCTGTTTACACGTCCCGGCTGTCACCTGCTGAGGAACAGAAACACCGAACAGTCCACACACACACACACCCACACAACACACAACCAGCAACAGTTGGACTTCAGTTTTATTGTTGTGAGAAAATCAATACCAAGTAAAAAATAAATTACTTCCTTGATCTTATTTCTTAAACCTCCTGGTCAGAGGTGTGCTTGAATTTCGCTCAGAGATAAAAACAAGGCTCACCTTCTTCCCAATAACTCGGCTTCCTGTTATCTAATGGGTCTCCAGCAGTAAAACAAAAGGAAACATTGCTATTTCTGCTTCTGTTTCCAACTCAGCCTCTAGTTTCTGCATAAAAGATGAAAATCAATGAGTGGGATCAGAGTCTCGTCCTGGAACTTAACTTGCACGAGTTGAGCAATAAATGTTAGAAAGGGGGTCCAAAGATGATCCAAAGACAGAGCAGAGCTCACAGGGTGTGAAACAGCCGTCAGTGTCATGCTACAGTCTGTCAGGTCTTTTACAGCTAATCCCTCGACCCAGACTCTGACAGCCGGTGACAACCAGACCAAAAAACCTGGTCACAAAGCACAGGCTTTTACACTGAAGCATAGTAGCTGTATCAAACTGAGCTGTTAATGTTTGCTCTTTTTATCAACCTTCTCAAATACAGAGCAACATCAGCAGCTTGGTACGGCAACAACATAACTCCAGTCAGTCAAAGTCTCACAAAGATCCTTATGTGTAACAGTAAAATGTGTCTATGGCTCTGTGAGATAGAAACAATACATCACATGGTAAATGGGAAAGAAAAACATGCAAAACTGTACATAAATAAATGTTTTTGTTGTTTAGTGAGTTTTGGAGCCTTTAAAACAAACTAAAGGAGCCGATAGAAATCACTGCTTTCTGTGGATTTCTGGGTCAGTCATCTGGAGGAAGTGTCTGTGTTTTATGTTTGTTGACATAGAGAGAACATCACCTTCATACTGACTTGACAGGAAGTGGTTTGGACAGGTACATGGGATTCACATACGAGACATTGGGGCTCTGTTTTGAGGATCCACTGCGTCTAAACAAGATGTATTAGCGCAAATGGCGAACCATTTTTTCTTGTCGTCAAATTACCTAAATGAATGTGGACACACCCAAACACCACTTGCACCAATACATCTTGTTCAGACGCTGTGGATCATCAAAACAGTGCCCTGAGTGTTTGTACAGTTTGTGTTTACCTGCTCAGGGCATGCAGAAGCTGAATCTGGTATCTACCATCTCTGCTCATCTAATCAGTTCTTTACAGACCTAAAAATTTAAAACTGAAGTTACAGCTTATTTATGAGAGAGATGACAGGAGCTAAAATGTAATAACAGAACACGAGTGTGGTGTTGTCATGGGTTTGGCAATTAATAAACCTACTTCTGAAGCTTCTGCACACATTAAAATCTGATCACTTTATCTGAAAACATCTTTAAACTCTCTCCCTCACTGTGCAGGCACGATACAAAGCATTACATTTCCCATCATTTCCCATCATGCCGTTCACACTGGAAACCTCACCGGTAGTTTTTGACCATCTTGTGAGCTCACACCCGGTCTGCAGCCACTGCAGCACTGCTGACACTGACACATGTCAAGCAGAGCAGAGCAGGGACACCATGTAGGCAGGTGAAACACCGTACTGCACCAACCAGTCTTCACTTTAACTAAACGTGTATAAAATCAAAACTAAACCTTGTTTTGTGTACGTATGCATCCTGATGTGAGCTGGGACGTCTATGGTCGTAAAACTGAAAGGCTGAAACAAAACCTCAGGTAAACACAGACAAAGACTGAGTGTGACAGTGCTGCTTGTGGTTCTGCGCACAAGTGTGAGGTTGTAGTGCTGCACTGATTTATCACCACTGCTTTTTCTAGTAAGACAATTAGGAGGCACTTAACCAACCTGGTAAATAACCGACAGCCATAGTAAAGCCAAAACCAGGAGCGACGGCCAAATGTTTCACAGTCTCAATCTTTTTAAAGCGACTGTGTCTGCTGAGACAAACGTAACACAAACTAAACAAAATGACATCAAACTGTTAATTCAGTGGCATAGATGAGTTAAGATCGTCCCAACCTGATACCCCCACCCTGTTCCCTCAACTATGTCCCAAAGAAATCCTCGACATCAGGCACTTGCTGATTAGTCCAAACCGCCCAATCAGAAACAACGAGCGGTGCTCCATCCTCCAATCGCCTCCTCTCAGTCATTTAGTTCATGCAGTGCCTCCATTCCTCTCTTTAGTCTTCTCTTCGGCCCATCTCCCTCCTCCTGCCCCTCCAGGCTCCGGTAGCTGCGATGGACACCAGGGGACCTCAGCTCAATGTCATCCTCGGTAAGCGCAGGATCGTCGGGTGACACAGGCTGCGGGGCTGGGTAGTTGGGCTGGTAGTAGCGATAGGGGTCATCTTCCTCCACCTCGCCGTAGTTCTGGTAGACGCTAGGTGGCAGTTGGACTGCGGGGATAGCGCCGCTGTCAGTGTCATCCTCACCCTCTGCATTGCACACCAACCAGGCAGTGAGCCAGCCAGCACGCCAGACACAGTCAGCAAGAGGCCAAAACAAACGGGGAAGACCCGCCACCACAGGAAGCAATGATTTGGATTGGTTTGTTGGGTTATGATTGGGTTAGAGAGGGCGGTATAAGAAGGACAGAGTGAGAGACAGACGAACAAGGGTTACCAGAGGTTACTGAGTCAGGGTTATCAGATACGTACTGAAAGCACAGTTAGAGGAAGGTTCAGCTTAGAATACAAAGCTAAAGAAGCACAAAACTAGCTTGATTTAATGGTGAGAAGTTTGGTGCAGATGTTTCCCAGACAGCCCTCAGATTTGTTATTTATTACATCACATTCAAACTTACTCATTGTTTAAGTAACTTGATCTTTTCAGGTAGCATCTTTTAAATAAAAGGTATCTGCATACTTAAGGTTAAAACGTGCAAAATCTATAAAATGTTGTTGTACAGATGAGCTTTTAGGGCCTAAAAAGAGTTTGTTACTGGAGTTTCTGCTAAGTCAGTAAAGCTTTAAAAAGAGGCACTGGATCATCATGACCTCAAAGGAACAGACGGGAGAGGACAATCGAGTCAGCACGAGTTCAGAGTGAGAACTCAGTTCCACCAGGTGACATTACGTTTTCCTTGCTCTCAACAAACTTACTAGTGTTGCTACAGACTACAGCAGACAGCTGCTTTAGGGTTTAAGGGGTAACTTTATATCTGTGGAGAGTTGTAAGATTTAGTTATTGCTGCTGATCCCTGCTGTTGTCGCTGTCAGTGTCTGTGAACGTGGCTCAGCTGTCAGTGAAATACTGATCGGGGGCTTATGAAGAGGAAAGGTTGTAAAACAAGACATTGACAGACAGACAGAGATGGAGAGAGACGGATACAAAGACAGGGGAACAATTACAACACACAGCCTGCAGGCTGCGAGCTGCACAGCGTTGTTCACACTGCTGTGTGACCTTTAACCTCAGCACACAAAGATTATCATGCATTTAAAGATGACTCATGTATGGCTTTCTTCACACACAGCTGCTTTCATAATTAATTAGATGAATGTATTTCCAGTCTATAAAATGCCATGTTTGTTGTCTGGATTAACAAACTGTACTGGACATGTGATGAATCCCACAGCACTAACTGTGAAGCTGTTAAAACATAATTTTTCATGTGTCCATTGCTGTGAAAGGCTGAGAAAACACAGCTGGAGTCGTTTGTTAACACGTGACAGATACAAATCTTTTATGGAAACTTTGTAAACTAATTTGTTGCACAAGTCCTGGTGCATGTAATTCGTAACATATGCGTAAGAAAACCCTTCACGCTACATCTTTGCAGTGACTCACAAATCACAAACAAACCACAAAACTGGGCGATTTAAATGAAAACTCTTGAGATGCAGAATTCAGGCTGTGATGTGGTTACATGCAGGTTCTACCGCTGCAGGAACACACTCAGGAATAACAGCAACATCTGTTTCACACATCTTCTCACTTACATCGAGTGGCTTTGGTTTTATTTGTTTAATGTTTCTTAAAACCGTACACTCTCACTCTTAGCCTGCAGGTTGTAGTAGCTAGTGGCTAACCTCCAACATCATGGGTGAGAGAGGTGTGAGCGGATGTCTGCTTCTCCAGAGATGAGCTGTTTAACTTAGCTTAGTACAGAAACTGGAAACAGGCTCTGTCCAACGGTAAGAAAACTCACCATAGCACCTCTACAGTTAATGAATTCACATGTTGCATCTGCACAAACCATGATCAGTGAGTTCTGTTGCACTGTCTTCTATTGTCATTGCTAGGAAACAGGATGTCAGTTTGTTGCATCCAAGACAAGTGAAATGTACCACATGCTATTTGGAACCACAAAGCATTTTAAAGTCACAGTTTCTCCTGCGTTTCTGAGCTGTAACCTGAACACACACAAACTGAATTCTGCATCTTAGCTGTGATACAGAATCTGAAGGTGTTTCTTCACCCTCAGATACACCGGGTGTGGGATGGACGGCCTCGGCAACATGCAGCCTGTTTAACTCACTGGCAGCTTTTCAACATGAAAAGGAACCGAACGAATTAAACATTTCACTCGATGACCTTCGATCCGAGACACACACCCACGATTGAAACTCATTCATGCTCAGTTCAACAGCACAGGTCCACATATTTAAACAAACTGACAGTAAGGTACAGTAGAAACAAGTCAACTGGACACTAAATGGGACAATTATAACTTTAAATGTGGTTCTTCCATATTTATAAGTCTCATTACAACCTTGCCAGCAGTCCCAGTGACGAGGGTATAGTCCTATAGTGTGGTTCACGATTCATTTCATTCAGTTAAACTGCCTCTTTATGATCTGGTGATATTGTACATTACAGTACCACCGTTACAAAACAAGCACACTGTATCTAAAGAGTACCTCCAACATTGTAGCCCAGACAGGAGTTCTGGTCGCAGTAGCCTGGAGGCCCCGCAGGGCCGACAGGTCCAGGGACCCCAGGCCGACCTGGGGCTCCAGGGTTTCCAGGTCTCCCTGATGGACCCTGGCTGCCGGGTCTGCCCTGTCCCTGGGGACCTGGGAGGAGGAAGATTTCAGTAGACAAAAGTACACATCTAAGAATGAAGGAAGATGTGCTAAATGTATAAAACTTTCTTCACCACATTATTTCTTCTACTATTATTATTATTGTAATTTGCAAAAACCATCTGGAAGACCACACTGTGTCTGTGAATGTATGGCACAGCTGACCTGGGGGTCCTGAAGGTCCTCTGGGGCCTTGGACTCCTACACCTGGAGATCCCTTGTCACCCTTCTCTCCTGGTTGACCTGGAGACACACACACACGCACACACACGCAGTCATTTCTTACAGATACAGTATTAGGTGGACAAAGTCTTCCACTCATGTTTGGACTCTTTGAGGCTGGAAGTGTCACAGGTTCGACCATTACCACAGGCTTTTCTTTGGCATGTGAGTGCCAATGTAATGTCTGTGATTGTTTTTTTTTGAAGAACAGACTGTCTTGTTGCTCAGGTGGGCTCCTTCAGACAGGTCTGTCTGGTTCCACTGGTCACATTTTTGTAGGACATTTGTGGATGTTCACTTGTGTGTTCAGTGCTGCTCCCTCAGAATCAACACATGAAACTTTCTGGATACCAGCTATGATTTTCAGACCTACTGAGGATGGTTGTGCTGTGGTGTGGCCACAGACACAACACACTGACCGACAGCTGCAATGGTGGGCATGGTCAGAGGTTTAAGAGACTGAAACAGGTATGTTTTTCAAAAATCCAGCACAGACTGGTGCTTTATCTCTCTTCTGGATCTCCTCTGCGTGGCTTTACCTCTTTCTCCCGGTTGCCCGTTCTGTCCATTCTGTCCTGGGAAACCAGGTCTTCCTGAGGGTCCCTGTTCTCCCTGGGGTCCTGGAGAACCCGGTCGACCAGGTTCTCCGGGGGGTCCTGGAACTGTGCGGATGGACACTTGTGGACTGGGTAAGTGGTTAATGATGGAGTTGAAGTGCACCATGTGGCCTGAAAACAGGAAAGGGAAGAATTTCCACAGAATGAGCCCAACTGGATGAAGACGCAAGGACCGAGTCAGACATGCAACATGGTTGGAAACACCAGAAGTCGAGTCCAGTTTTATTTACACTGCCCAGAACCACAAATCACAACTTGGCCCCAAGGCGTTTTATAGTCAGTGCAGTGTACAACACCCTCTGCCCTTTGACCCTCAAAACTGAGGAGAAACTCCCCCAAAACATATGGGGACCCTGTTTCTACACGTTGCTGTTCATTTCTTTAAATATACTATTAAAAGCTGCACCACATATGTTTCGTTAATGTAGTGGAGTGAAGGCTGAAACCTACCACAGAAATCTAAAAACAGACAAAGCCCAGAGCATCTGTCCTCAGCGCGCACACACACACACACACACACACAGAGTACACAGGTCATGGCGAGTATATGTGAACTTACTCTGGATCAGC
>NW_018128163.1:195940-225148 GCF_001952655.1 Monopterus albus
TGCCCTGAACCGCGGCTGCCGACTGCAAGTCACCCTGTGGATACACAAACACTGTTTATATTTGGACTCTCACAGTTCCTGCACTGATGCTGAACAGTGGTTCAGCGGTAGCTGAGGTGGCCCGATACTGCATCGAACCTTCAACAAACACTAGACATCAGAACAAAACAGACAAACTGAACAGTTTGAACCCTCAGTTAACAACAACGTGTGTGTGTGAGGACGTTGAGCTGCTGGTTCTGACCGTAATAAACTATCCTTAAACAGGGAGCATGATTGTTCCTTTTCATTCAACATGTTCGGTTTCTGAGCCACTGCCAGAGCTGCGTCATCATCATCATCAGGTTCCAGCTGTGATTCCTCCTGCCTACTGCTGATGTTGTGAGCACACTGTCAGTTCACACAACACACTAATGCAGAGTTATTTTAGTCAACACGCTGGTATTTCTGCCTGTGTGAACGTGCCACAGACTGGAAACACAGTCAGTAAATATTGTGTGATTGATACACAGCTTTGTCTGCAGATCTGCATTAAAAATAAATAAACCCACCTGTTTTTCTATACTCACACACTACATGAGCTATGGAACATCCACACAAAAGCATATCTGCCTGACTGAGAAAAGACACTAAAATTAAACTAACCATTTGCCGGCAGCTGTTGTTGTCATCAATTGAGATTCTACATGAAATTAAACTACGCTGAGAAAACCCTTTAACTTTTCATTTCAGAGTTTAATCACACTGATTTCATTTTGTTCTTTGCTCTGTTGAAGTTACTGAGCTCAGATAAAGGAAAGCCTGAGCTTTGTGGAATGTTCTCCAGTTTTCTTCGTGGAAATAAAAATCATGAACGCTGTTGCTTCGCTGTCAATGACCTTTTCAACTCCAAACAGCAGCTTCGTCTCAGCAGCTTTTGGTTAGTAGCCAGTTAAGGTCTTCTTCAGACCCGGATATTTACATGAAAGTTTGACACCCAGCAGCTGTGTCTCCCATGAATCAGCTAAATAGAAACGTACTTCTCTGTGGTATGTCTCATTTTAGTTTAGATTTTTGCCGAGACAGAAGGTCAACACAACACCACGGACAATTTCTACATCTGTCACTCCTGTGATTACTGTTGTTTTCAAAGAAATAGCAGGAGCAGAGAACCAGGCTCATATCTGTAGTTAATGGGTACAAAATACATTGTCTGCACCTACTCTGCTTTTTATTCAGGTTGTTCACTGGCCACAACCTACATGAAATCAACCTTCTCAAGATAAACGCTAAGCTCGTGGTGTCTTTCCTCAGCTTGTTCTTCCGTTTACTCAGTCCTCTTTTCATTTCTTTTAGATGCTGAAAAAACTGCGCTCTGTGACAAGCTAAAGCTCACAGAAAGATCAGCACTGATTTCGTATAATTTTGGTTTCGTTCTGATCATGTTCCATTAACAGGGCATCACAACATACTGCGGAGTAAAAGAGAAACCACATGAGGGGCAGAAGATCTTCGATCGGAGCCACTTACCCGTTCACCTTTCTCGCCCTTGCTTCCAAGAGGCCCCTGCAACAGAGGGGAAGCGATGAAAGAGAAAGAATAACACAGACTTCCTAATGCACATTCCTTTTTGTTGTTTGCACTTTTTTTCCTTTCCTTGTTCTCTCAGCCTTGTCTTGTCTACTCAATGCTTTACAGAAGAGCATCGTACATGAGATTCCTCGTGTGGCCAGTAAAGCTGATCCTGATGAAAAACTACAAGCACACAAAGTGAAGGATCTGCTTGGAAACTTTCAATGCACTGAATCAAGCTGCAGAATCAAAACATGCTGTTTAGACAGCTGATGATTCCTCTGAGCAGCTGTTCCCATGTAAAAGCCAACAAAGACAGAAAATCAGACTGACAACAAATCAAAGTCAATATCTTTTCTAAATTTGTTAGCCGTCTCTGCGCTGAGATTCAGCTGAGAGAGTCAAATTCTTGGCACATATCTCAGATATAAAATCTAGAAAAGATCAAATAAAATAAATAGATGCTCAGTTTTTTATCAAGTAACTTTGTAACTTACAAGATGCAGTGGGAGTATACCTTTGTTAGGATATCAAAAAGGTTTTAAAAAAACAGCAAAAAAGTCTCATTAAAACAACAAACCTTTCTTTAACACTACGTTTGGACCATTAAAACAATCTTTATAAAACACAGTGCCGTACATTCAGACAATAGTGTGGCAATTAGTTAAGGAAGGCTCTTTGTTTTCCACCCACATGTCTGTAATTATAAGCCTGAACAACATTTTATCCCAATGATTCAAAGTAATTTGTCAGCGGTTTGTATCACCTCCCACAGAATCTCATTTCTTCTGTGGCAGTGCAGTCGAAATGTGATTTACAGTGTGTGATCATTTCATTTAATCAGGATTAAATGCCAGAGAGTGGTCACATGTTGGGATAAAACACTCGGCTCGAACCAAAACCTCTCCAGGCCTCTGGAAAACAAGGCCGTCTTATTATGTTCAGCAAACAACGCCCTACACACACGCACACGCACACGCACACGCACACACACACACACACACACACACACACACACACACACACACACACACACAAACACGCAGACACTGCATATGGCCGCCAACCTGCTAATCAGTTAATGCCTTATGCAGACAGGTGGAGCTGGGATGACCCCCCACCACCACCTGAGCTCCCACTTTTCCTGTTCAGTGGTAGTTTTTTATTTTTGGGGGACAGAAGTGCTTCAACAACCCGATGGTGAATCTCACAGTTCAACTGGATTTTCAGGACGACACGATTCAGTGATTCTCACAGTGTTGAAATGGCCGACTTCCACAGATTTTCTAACTATATGACCGCATTTACAACAACATAATTGTTAACAGACATCTTGGAAATTTGTGACCAGGTAGGACAAAGGTTAATGAGGAGAGATGTCTCCCTGACTGACAGACCTACCGGTGGCCCAAGTTCCCCCTGTTTGCCTGGAGGGCCTGTACTTCCTGGGGCCCCTGGGGCTCCTGGAGTCCCCTGAGGAGGTGCACACAGATACAAGGAGGAAGAATCAGAGCTGACCTTATTGGCAAAGTGTGCTGACACATTTAAAGAACTCCAGTACTGCTGCTGTGCAAACACACACACAGCACGTAGAAATAGGATAGTGAAGTTAAACATAAAGGTACAGTTACTACAGTACATACAGGAAAGTACAGTTTTAAAGTTCAGTAGATACATGTACAGTCTGCTGGAGGTGCAGAGACCAGTTTTCTGGCTTTACTCAAAATTTTAAAATGACAGTGTTTCAGTTCCATTTAAAATAAACCATCATGCATAATAACAAATAACCAGTGTCAAGATTTCATAATCACTTACAACAGTTCCAGGGGAACCCTGCCTGCCTGGGGGACCATCGTTGCCTGGCTCTCCCTGTGGAAGAGTACAACATCCAGTTTGTGAGTTGGAAGCACTGACTGTATACACTACTACTGCAGTAGTAGATTATTATTAGTAGCACTAGTAACTGAGGTAAAAAAGCATTTGTAGTTGTTGTGACAGAAATGCAGGTGGTGTTGAAGTGACAGTAGATTTAATAAAGTCTTTGGTGTTGTACTATTAGTCAAAGCAATTGAAGTAGTACTACTAGTTATATTTCTAAAAGATAGAAATTCTGTTGTGTTATCAGATGCACTAGTACATGCCGTGGTAGTAACAGTATTAGTAGCAAGAATAATACATTTAGTAGCAGTTACCAGAAGAAGAAGCCTCGTATTAATGAGAGTAGTGTTACCAGTTGTATTTGTGTAAGTGTAGTAGTTTAGTACTGCTTTATTGTATGGACAGTATCAGTATTTGCAGTGTTCCCAGTAGCTGTAGTGTTAGTATCAGCAGTAGTATTGCAGTATTATTAATAGTATGCAGTGACTCACTCTGGATCCTGGGGGTCCGTCTCGGCCTGGAGCTCCAGCTCTGCCAGGAACCCCCTGAAACACCAAGAGGAGGGTGAAGGTTGGTGCAGGTCACGCTCACTCCGAGTCACTCACAACATTTTAACAAGCACTTGTTCCCGTGAGGCAGCACTTGTCCTGCTCCAGGGCTCCAAACATGGAGAGATCGAAGGAAATCTAAGTACTCGTCTCAACACATCACAACTTCCTCGAAGGTAAAATAACTGTGCTGTAGCACAAACACGCTGCAGTGTCACAAGCTCTGGAACACAAACAGATCTAATCAACAGAAATCGATCTTTTGCAAAATTAACCTTTATTCCAAACCTGACACGGATTTCCTTCCAAATGTCCACTGGAGTAATTTACATCCCGGTAATAAAAAGATTCAGAAACATAAATGTCAGCCAAACAAAACGTGACCAAGCATGTGAGGGCAGATCTGTAGCTCAGACTGGTATGTGTCTGCAGGTGTTACCTGTGTTCCCTGTTGTCCAGCATCACCTTTCTGTCCTGGCTCTCCCGGTGCACCCTGCACATGCACAGTGTACACATCGCACAGTGTTTTTTATGTCTCAGGATTAAGACTTCAGGGTTCAGGTTAGAATTAGGTTTAGTGTTACACATTTAGTTCTGATGGTCATGACAGAAGTACAAGTGTACAGTGTGTGTGTGCATGTGTTCATCTCACCGGGGGTCCTATGATGGAGCGTCCACTGGGTCCCTGTGGTCCAGGGGGTCCCTGAGGTCCTGGTACACCTGTATCACCTACTGGACCAGTCGGCCCCTGGAGTGGGGTCAGAGACAGAGCGTCATGGAGGCAGACATAATAGTAAACTTATAAATAAAATACCTTTGAGAACATTGTTAGAAACTGCTTTAGAAAATGGTCTTTTACAGCCTTTTACAGCCTGATGTGAGGATCCTGGCTTTAACAGGTCATGTGGAAAACCTTCCTGAAAACTCGCTGATGATTGGCCAACCTCAAACACCTGCAGTTTACAGCAGGTTTATGTTCCAACACAACAGGAGTTTTAAACAGTCGTGGATCACCGCTCTGCTTCAACTCATGTTGCAACATGCACAGCAGATGGTTGATTCATCACATTTATTTGTTGTACAATGGCCTTATTTGATTGTCAAAACTATGCATCAGGCACCTTAGACACAGCTTCTGGCTCCTACACAATGGCTATTCCAGAAATAAAATTAAAGGCAGTGGACAGTCTGGTAGACACAGTAGAGGAGCCTATCTGCCTCGATGTGAGAAATAACAGCTAACACATCTGTGTGTGTTCAGCAGCCATGTCAGTGTGCGACTGTGGCCGGCTGTGGGACACTCCGGGGGGGTCACTGGCTTTCACAGATGTGGTGTGATGTGACACAGAAATGCTGAATTTATGAGGCTGCAGAGAGGCTCCCTGGGATCACACAGATACTTATAGATGTCCTGAAAGCACCAGGCTGCCTGTGAGTGCAGTTCTGACCAACCGAAGAGCAGCACAGTCCACGTCTGACATCGCTCCGGTGAAGGGGAACGCTGAGGTTTCTGACTCAAGCAGAGCATCACTAGTAGTTTCACTATTTACTCATCACCACATGCCCTCCTCCTTAGAGAAGCCTGTGCCATCAGATTCAAAGCATCCATTTCGAAAGCTTCTTGCATGTTTTTACATTTGCAGGGTTAATATCAAATTAACCACTGGAACAGGATCTCTATAGAGCTGGAGTGGGCTACATGACAAATGCATGGCTGCTGCTGCAGTCATTAAATTTCTACCTAATGCATTCATAATAAAACAATTCATTTAAGCGTCACGCTCATTTTGAAACAGACAGAGCTACAAACTAAATATTATCATGACCAAAGTTGCTACAGGACAGTTCATCACAATTCAGCTTTAACAGAAATAAGCTGGCGAGGGCGGTTGTCTATAATGAAATGATGATGATGATGGAACTTTACAAAGGAAGGAAATTACTTGATCTGTGCTCTGACATGAGGGCGAAGTTTGTGTTTCAGCTCAACATTTGCTTGGTGCTGCTCTGCAGCCCAACCTACAGCAGCAACACCATTTCCTTATCAGTGAAACATCTGCACACTATGAAGATGTGGGCTCTGACATACAAACCACAATTAACACACCAGGAAATGTAAAAAAACCAAAAAAATAATCCACACGTTTAATGAAAACCTTATATACCCAAAATATAATAAAAAACAAGAATTAAATTAGAGCTTTTCCAGTTACGGTGCCTTGCGAAAGTATTCGGCCCCCTTGAACTTTGCGACCTTTTGCCACATTTCAGGCTTCAAACATAAAGATATAAAACTGTAATTTTTTGTGAAGAATCAACAACAAGTGGGACACAATCATGAAGTGGAACGAAATTTATTGGATATTTCAAACTTTTTTAACAAATAAAAAACTGAAAAATTGGGCGTGCAAAATTATTCAGCCCCCTTAAGTTAATACTTTGTAGCGCCACCTTTTGCTGCGATTACAGCTGTAAGTCGCTTGGGGTATGTCTCTATCAGTTTTGCACATCGAGAGACTGAAATTTTTGCCCATTCCTCCTTGCAAAACAGCTTGAGCTCAGTGAGGTTGGATGGAGAGCGTTTGTGAACAGCAGTTTTCAGTTCTTTCCACAGATTCTCGATTGGATTCAGGTCTGGACTTTGACTTGGCCATTCTAACACCTGGATATGTTTATTTGTGAACCATTCCATTGTAGATTTTGCTTTATGTTTTGGATCATTGTCTTGTTGGAAGACAAATCTCCGTCCCAGTCTCAGGTCTTTTGCAGACTCCATCAGGTTTCCTTCCAGAATGGTCCTGTATTTGGCTCCATCCATCTTCCCATCAATTTTAACCATCTTCCCTGTCCCTGCTGAAGAAAAGCAGGCCCAAACCATGATGCTGCCACCACCATGTTTGACAGTGGGGATGGTGTGTTCAGGGTGATGAGCTGTGTTGCTTTTACGCCAAACATAACGTTTTGCATTGTTGCCAAAAAGTTTGATTTTGGTTTCATCTGACCAGAGCACCTTCTTCCACATGTTTGGTGTGTCTCCCAGGTGGCTTGTGGCAAACTTTAAACGACACTTTTTATGGATATCTTTAAGTAATGGCTTTCTTCTTGCCACTCTTCCATAAGGGCCAGATTTGTGCAGTATACGACTGATTGTTGTCCTATGGACAGCGTCTCCCACCTCAGCTGTAGATCTCTGCAGTTCATTCAGAGTGATCATGGGCCTCTTGGCTGCATCTCTGATCAGTCTTCTCCTTGTATGAGCTGAAAGTTTAGAGGGACGGTCAGGTCTTGGTAGATTTGCAGTGGTCTGATACTCCTTCCATTTCAATATTATCGCTTGCACAGTGCTCCTTGGGATGTTTAAAGCTTGGGAAATCTTTTTGTATCCAAATCCGGCTTTAAACTTCTCCACAACAGTATCTCGGAGCTGCCTGGTGTGTTCCTTGTTCTTCATGATGCTCTCTGCGCTTTAAACGGACCTGTGAGACTGTCACAGTGCAGGTGCATTTATACGGAGACTTGATTCCACACAGGTGGATTCTATTTATCATCCTTTGTCATTTAGGTCAACATTGGATCATTCAGAGATCCTCACTGAACTTCTGGAGAGAGTTTGCTGCACTGAAAGTAAAGGGGCTGAATAATTTTGCACGCCCAATTTTTCAGTTTTTTATTTGTTAAAAAAGTTTGAAATATCCAATAAATTTCGTTCCACTTCATGATTGTGTCCCACTTGTTGTTGATTCTTCACAAAAAATTATAGTTTTATATTTTTATGTTTGAAGCCTGAAATGTGGCAAAAGGTCGCAAAGTTCAAGGGGGCCAAATACTTTCGCAAGGCACTGTAAGAGGTTGTTCCTGTGAGCTGATAAAACTGTGGCTGTGTGTGTGTTTTCCTGCTGCTACTTTTGTAACACTTCCTGTTGACACCTGGCCTGAGCATACAGAAAAAGAGAGACAGAAAACCCTCGTCAGAAAACACAGACAGCAGCAGAGTGCAAGCTTTGGTTTATGATTTAGCAAAGCGTCTGGAGGAAACTGAATATAAAAACACACCAAGAGGTTTTAGGTGAAAATGTCTTGTAACATTTATGAAGATCCAAATATGGCCACAAATGTGAGATACAGCGCAGGGGTCCAAGAGAATGCAGAGGAGAGACGGGTCGACATCTACGAGAGTGCTGACATTTTCACAGACCATTATGTCGATCTCTCCACACAGGACGGAGGTACGTACTGAAAGTCCAGCTGCTGTAACATCGGCTTTATACCATAAGCCCTACATGTCAAAGTCAAAGTGTTTATTTGTCATATGCACAGCACGGAAAGGCGTTACCCTTTACAATGAAATTCTTACTTTGCCGTCCACATGAATGCCACACAATACAAATGAAATATAAAGTAGATAAGTAACACAAAATCTAAGGCACTATAAAGCAGCAAATGAAGAGCTATAATAAAAATACGTATATAAGAATGTAATAATAGAATGTATGCTACACGTGTTCTCCTGTGTCCCAAACAGGTCTCAATATAACACTGTTCTGAGGCTGTAGTGTACTCACAGTGGCAAAGTGACTAAATCAAGCAAAACTATTCGTATCTGCAGCAGGAAAAACTGATGCGACAGCTGTGACCTCAGTGACACCACAGTCCTGTACAAGGCACGGCATTGTAACTGTGGAGGTGTCAGTTTGTTTCACATTGCGCTGTCTTATACTGGTGTGAAAGGATTTCTATTTTCATTATCCATTAATCTGTCAATTCTTTTCTTGATTAGTCATTAATCATTTTGTCTATATGATGTCAGAGAACAGGGGAAAATGAACATTGTAATTTTCTAGAGCTCAAATAATCTACTTGATTATAACCAGAATGACTGCTTCATGGTTGTATGTCTACCCCAACCAGTCCCAGTTCACTGGAATGGGACAGACGTGAGGTCAGTGTGACCTTTGACCACCAACATCTAATCAGTTCACCCTTGAGTCCAATTGGACATTTGTGCCAAATTAGAAGAAACTCCCCCAAGGTGTTGCTGAGGTATCACATTCACAAAAATGGGATGGACGAACAACCAAACATAAAGCTTCATAAAAATAGTGGGCAAATAATGAAGTGTTCTTAGATTTCCTGCACACCAACTAACACAGTGCACATAAAGGTGGCTTGCTCTCAGCTCAACCTGTAATATTAAGCTCTTCCTGCACAAGGAGCTGCTGGCCGACAGATCAACCGTGTGTTGTGCGTGACAGCTGGGTTTGGGAGTTCTCTCTCACTTCAAACATAAAATATTTTTGTTTGTCTGTTTAGATGAGCTGAACTAAGAGAAAAATCTTCTTAAACCACACTGATTCAAATGTGTTCTCTGTGCCCTTTGCTTCTGCAGGAGCACACACTCTTCCAGCTGTGCAAGGAAACCATTTCAAAGCTCCCGCACTGATTCTGGCTCTACTGTGTCTGCTGCTGTTAGTGGGCATTACTGTCCTGTCCGCCCTCTGTGAGGACCTCCTCTTTATTTTTTCTTGAGTCACTCACAACCTAAATCACTTGGTTTCATTTTACATCACCGCTCTGGTCTCTTTTGGTCATTTTTTTTCTCCAGATATTCCAGTCATGTCGGAAAAAAATCAGCTCAGCTTTAATCATACGAGGCTGAAGACTATTTATGAAAACATCAGCATGATTTACTGTCAGTTACAGGGGAAAGAAAACCAGACACAGGGGAATGTTCCAGGTCAGAAAGGCTGAAAAACAGCCAGCATTGTCATTAAATGATTTGAAATCCGTGGCTAAAACACCCAGTTGACAACAAGTTGTCTCTTGTAGGATGGAGGGCATTTCGCTGCAGTTGTTACTATAAATCTACTGAGAAGAAAAACTGGACAGAGAGCAGGAGAGAGTGTCAGGAGAGAGGCGCAGACCTGGTGATAATCACCGGCAAAGAGGAACAGGTGAGTGTCCGTCTGTTCATGAGCATCTCTGTTACTTTTGGGCTGATTTTTTAAGCCCATTTTCCACCGGCTGGTACCAGCTCAACTCAACTCGCCTCATTTGTTTTTCATCTGTCAAATCTTGGGGATAGTACCTGGTACCTGGTGCTGTTTTTGGTCTCACCTCTGTCAAGTGAACTGAGGTGATACCAAATGGTGATGTGTAAACACCGCAGACTACCGATTGGTCAGAGAAATTTGTTGCAGCCATCTTGCCAGATGTAATATATGTAAACCATCACACCGTATCACGTAGCCCACAGGTTACCGAGTCTGATAATATGAGCACCACGGCTACAGCTATGCCTGCTGAGTCGAGTTAGTTAGCTGGCACATTAGTGGGTCAGCACATCTTCGAACATCAAATCGCCATGGCGACTAGCTACAATGCAGAGCAACCACCTGCAGTGAAAAGCAAAGCGCCTGGTACCAAAAGTGAACTGAACTGAACTATACTGTATGTGGAACCCAAAGTGACCTGAACTGAACTATACTGTATGTGGAACTGCGTGTAGTGCCTCTGGCAGATGAACAAAACCCTCTTAGTACATCTACTATGTGACACTTTGTACTTCAAAACATTTCACAAGATGATCTTGTATTTTTCACTCCACTGGAATTGGACACAATTAGTAGCTGGACACTTAAAATCACCCCTAAGGCCGTTCACCATGATCTTTTACTGTAAGCCTCCCAGAAATTATACTGATATGTTACTAAACTGGAGAAATAATCATCTGCTTTTTTAATCAATTATCAGAAATTTGTCAGTGAGCTGAGCAAAGATGAAGATTCCTGGATTGGTCTGCAGGCACATGGCCCAAATGACAAGCCAAATACATGGGAACGGGAATGGAAATGGAAATGGGTGAATGGAGACACACCGGCATACTTGTGAGAGATTTCAGATCACCACTGTTTTAGATAAGATTTGGATGAAGTCAAAAACTAAAAAAATACCGCTCAGCCATGTGACAGTACAATACGTTCATAGTGGTCTTCTTCTGTGCTGCCCTCGTCACTGAACGTAGAAACATTATGGAAAAAAAATTAATCAAAGAAAAAAAATCAACAAACAAATTACTTAAGGACTTTCCAAGCACAAGAACTACAGTACATGTGTTGTGTTAAAACAATGACCCCTTACATTTTGTGGCCTGGTTGTCGTTCTACAGGGCCTGGCAGGATGGCGTGACTGTAAAGCCGGGTGAGGGGTTAACAGCATATATCAGTCGACAAGGGCAGTGGGCACAAACCACCAATGGATCCAAACAGTGGATCTGTGAGAAACAGATCTAAGGCCAAAGCCCACCTGTCTGACACGTGCCATATAACCAGATCTGTCCAAGGACGCTCAGCGCACGTTGTTTCTCCCTCTGTTTTCTCACAGTTCTCGCTGCCCCCCTCCATAAAAACTTCACAATAAAAGCAAATACGAACAAAGCATAACTGAACTGTACTGCATTCCTCTTTAGTGCAACATGTAAATGTAGAAAAGGCCAAAAGGTTCATAGAAGAACCACACACACTGACTTGTGTTCTACAAAGCTAAAAACATACAGACTGTCTTAGGGTAACGCTAGAGGAAAGGTCAAAGGTCACAGAGTGTCTGAAAAGGTTGATCCAGTGGGGTGCACGAAGGTGCCCTTGGAGTTTCTTGTACCATTGCAGGATTCGGCCTGATGGTGGCAGTAATAAGACATGAGGGAGCCACCACAGTCATTTTCATGGCAGTCTGTCCTCCAGTCATGAAACAAGTCTTAAAGGTCCACTTGACAAATGTACCTAGTGTCACAGGCCCAGAAATGAAATGGACCAAGTAAACAAATGCCTCTATGTGCACAGGCTAGTTTACACCATTACTCACAAATGATCTGAGGCTGGTTTTACTTTTGGTCTGAATTGTATTTTGATCCAAATCCAAACCAGAGTCCCTCTAAGGAGCATGTGTGGTCTAACACACCATCAATGCTGGGCAAGTAGGACAACAGTCCGCCTGGATGCGGTGACATGCATCATCAAGGGTTGATGTATGGGACCGCATCAGGATACATTATTGACCTATTTGCCAAGCGTTGCCACATCCAAGAATGAAATACTGAAAGACTTCCATAATCCTGCACTGAATTTACATGCTCTCAGCACGTACTATCAGCGTCATGTGACGCAACACCCTCAGTGTACGTTTAGTATATAAACCGACACTTACCACCGGTCCCGGCTCTCCACGATCACCCCTGGCTCCTCTGATTCCTGGGCCTCCCTGGGACAAACACATAGCAGGAGCTGATTAGAGGAAGACAGGCAACACATTGAAATTCACAGCGTGTGTTTGTCTGTAGACATCGACAGCTGATCTCTACACAAAGCTGACAGACAAGAAATCTAAGCTTCATTCTGTCAAACTGAAGAGTGAAAAGAACAATGAGGTGGATGAAGTAAAGTAACTCAAACTGAAACGTGAGATGTGCCTGCGATGCCGTGGGTCTCTATCGAGCTGTGTGACTGCATTCATGAGTGTGTGGTACAGTGCGTGTTTGGGTGTGTGGATACGGACATAGTGTTGTTTTCTACTTGTTGCTAAACTGCTGCTGCAAAAACGCCTGATGCACTAGAAGCAGGTGGGCTCATGATCTCCTGATGCACAAACGTCTCCCTGAAGAACTGACTACATGTATTGTAGTTTTATTCATAGAGCTCTAGATGCAGCGTCCAGCAGGACTTCTGTGACTGATGTGAAGTGTGTGCGTGGCTCACTGGCGGTCCAGCGGGGCCAGGGGGGCCTTTGCTGTCCTGGGTGCAGGTGCAGGCTTTGGGCAGGGCCGGGCAGTCTGCCTCCTTCCTCTGCATGACCACAGCATCATGAGAATGACACAACCAAAAATAAATACTGCAACAAAAGTGTGTGAAATGCGACACAACAAAGCAGACAAAGTGGAACATGACTTATCAGTCCTCGTGAGACATTTTCTACATTAACGCTACTGCATCGCTTCATTGTACCGTTTCTACATCTTGGGCTAATTTTGCTTCTTCACATGAGCATCTGCTGTTGAAACATGGTTTTGAATTCTGAGTTGTAATTTACACCAACTATCACTTACTAGTAAAGTGTTGTCAGGAATAAAATAATGAAATGACGCACTAAGCCAGGGGTGTCAAACTCAAATACACAGTGGGCCAAAATTAAAAACTGGGACAAAGTTGCGGGCCAGACTCTATATTTATTGAAATACTGAATAAAATTGAGCATGTTTTCCCTTCTCTCCAGATATATAATGATAACCTTTTTCATACAGAAACAAACTTAAGTTGCTTAACATTGAATTTGGAACAAGCAAAGCTTAATATTATAAAGACAAGAAATCAAACCATACTTCTTTTCATGTCCTCTACCTTCTGGAGCTTCTGCTTCATGTCCAGGTCCTTGTACTTGTCTTGGTGTTTCGTTTCATAGTGTCTTCTTATGTTATATTCTTTAGTTACAGCCACTTTGACTCCGCACACAAGACAAACAGGTCTGTCCTTTACATTAATGAACAGATCATCTTCCTCCCACCTGTCTTGAAAGCTCCTGTTTTCCATCTTTCGTATGGCCAATTTTTTGGGGGAGGAGTGGATTAAATTTGCCCGAGGTGGCTGGTAGCATGAGGTTGCTAATGAATGTCAACAGAAGGTGCTTGTGGGTCTTGACTGATGACCCACACACTAGCAAAGCATTTTGGGATTTGCAGTATTAGTGGTGCATGCGATATATACTGGCGGCAAGCTCTAATAAACGTCTGAAATTATCTCACGGACCAAAAATACTTACACCATGGGCCAGATTTGGCCCGCAGGCCTGAGTTTGACATATATGCATTAAGCAGTAACTGAAAACATGTGTATGCTAAAATGCTAGAAAATCCCACTGACATTAGAAACAAATAAACCACAAAACTTCAATGTTTGGCCAATTTCACTTCTCTGTGGGTGGAGAAGGCAGGTTTATAAAACTCTTTAAAAAGGATAAACAGCCTGTAAAATGCCTTAAGACGTTTTTCAACCTCACCCTCGTGCATACACCATACATAGTACTGTGAGATCCTTCAGGTCACAGCAATGATACAGCACGCTCCTTTATACAAGCCTTAGGCTGTCAACATGTTTCTGTGTACAGACAGAGGAGTAACCTGCAATACAGAATGGTTTAGAGGAAGATGAACTTTGACCTCACCAGACCAGGAAGCTCACAGCACTTGTCTCTGTCGGCCCACGACGTGCTGCAGACGATGTCAAAGATCTGCAGCTGGAACTGTGGAGGCGGCAAATACAGACAGCACACTTTAATAACAAACTATCCAAACATGCACATTTGCACAACAGCTAGGATGTTTTACAGTGAAATGTACAGCGTCCCACAGAACACCAGGTTTGAATGAAACAGTGAAATGGAAAAGAAATATATTAACTGAAAAGTCTCTTCTCTTGCTTTTGGTAAAGTCCACAGCATGATGCAGCATCTTATACATGAAAAAAGTTTAGATGTGAAAATAATTGTGTCCACTGTCTGTAAGCATCTGAACTCACAGAGGGACAGGTTTAAACTAAGTCCTGGCTAAATAAGAAGCCTCCTTCACTGACAAATGACTGAACATCAACATCTGTAATGTTGCCATGTTTTTATACACATTAAACAAAATAAAATACCAAGGCTGAGGCTGAACAGGAGGTTTTTCTGTGGGATCCACGGTGACATTCTCGTATAGCGACAGCAGATATGGAGCACGTGGAGTGGGAGTTTTTCCACGCGCCATGATCGAAATCATGATTAACTGCTACACTGAATGTCCTGAGATATTTTATTGATGGTTAAATAATGAGCTTGTGTTTAGAGCTTTCCTTTGAATCTAATTGCAGAGCTCAGTGTTTTTGGTTTTTCCAGGCACGATAAACTCAGAGGTAGAAAATTAGGGCCATTCTATGATTCATGGGGTTCAAACACAGTGGGGTGAGTCTAAACCTTGTTTGGGATTGTGGAAATATAAAAGAAAACACAGTAGAAAGCAAAGCACCTTCAGCTGCTCCTAGAAGCCAACGAAGCTTGCCCTTCAAGAGCAGCTAAACGTGTTCTACCTTCCCTTGTCGTGCTGTGAGGCCGACCTGCAAACGTGTACAGGTGTACAATCAGTAGTGAAGGATAAAAAGCAGGGACTGGCAGCTGGATCAGTGGCCTTGTAAAAGCAGGTGTCCAGCTTCAGACCTGCTCAGTTACAGGCCCAGTGGAGAAATGCTAACAAAATGGCACTAGTGACATGATCTGACACATGAGTGGGATTCTTCAGGCAATGTCAAGGGTTTTCTCTTCACTGGGAGATCAAACCAATCAGTCTGCTCCTTCTGTGGGAGAGTAGCTAGAAATGGATTTGTTTGCATTTGATAAAGCTGCTCAAGGGAACAGCTCCGCTCTGATGAAAAGATTTAAACTTAGATGAAACCACTGCAACAGCAGACGATCAAATGCGGTGAGTTTTAATTTAAGCTACTGTTGTACAGAACATATCAATGTTGGTTTTTTTAGAAATATCAGTGTGATCAAGCAAATCAGGAGGAGGCTGTTATTTTTTCTCTGATGGATAAAATCAGCACATTAAACCTTTACAGGCTGATCTGTGATGGAGCTCCTGGTGGCCCCCCATCACTGGCTTCTGTTTAATTTCCCCACACTATGAAAATCACTTCATAGAGACTTGGAACTCGATCGGCATCAGTGACCATCACAGTGAATGTTTGGTTGCTTTTGTCTTTTTTCTTCACAGTTAAATTACTGTCCCACAGCTACAAGTGGGGCCAGTTTGTACAACTCTCCTTGGTGGTGCATTCAAAGACCAGCACTCTTATCCAGAGTGCTTTCTGAACCAGAAGAACCAGAGGGGAAACAATAAACAAGCACGAATACCAGGAGGATGATCATGTGAGTCATGTCTTCTTTTCTTAGTAGGGATCATGTTCAGCAAGTGAACACATAGTAACTTTGTGAGCATGTAACTATGGCGTGTATGTGTGTGTGTGTGTGTGTGTGTGTGTGTGTGTGTGTGTTGCCTCTGGAGCGGACCATCCTGCCCAGAACCTCCACTCCATCCGTGGTGATGTTTCCAGCTGCATTGATGGTTTTCTCTGCCACCGTCTTGCAGTCGATCACAACTTTGGCGCTCGTCTTACTGATTGCAATGTGAAGCTGTGTGAGAGAAACACCCACCACTCAGTCACTTCATGATCTCTTTAAACTTGTTTTTAGTACATCAAAGTCTGAACACAGGAAGTAGTTACATAATAAACCACTTTGGGTGATGGAGCGAGTGTTTCTAGACTAATGTCCCCCGAGGAGGCTCAGCCTCACTCCTGACTGCATCTGGAGCCAGGTTTTAGCTCCTCATACTGTGCTAGAACAGCGCCCTCTCCCTGTCAGCTGGAGGTAATACAGCTGACAATGGCTTGACCTGACTTTACTTTATTGCATTCTTTTATCTCACAACACACAACAGGGACCGCACACATGCATCGACATCGGTATGGTGTCCATGTTTGAAATTTAGCCAAAAGGCTAGTTTTTAACCTGCCATCCCTGCAGGCTGACGTTACACAGACACCCACCAAACATCAGATCACATACAGAAGGGTACAGCATAACAAAGAGAGACGCTAACAAAATCACGAAGGAACACACAGATAACGAGATGACAATCAGAACAAACATCACAGCTGAGTCTAATCTGTTTGTTTCCAGCAGTCAAAGTGAAAGTGGTGATGAAATCCACAAAGCACTGCAATCACTACATCCCTCTGTGTATTTGATTCGAGGTGACTGATCAACTGAATGAATTAAAACTCATTTAAAAACATGTTTAATACTACAGTAAAAAGGCTTGAATTCTGTTTTCTGGTGATAAATTAACCTTTGGTTTTCTTGTGATAAAGAGACAAGTTATCTCATTATCACAAGCTTCGTTATCTCAAAATAATGAAATGATCAACTCTTGATCACGAGCAGCAATTTCTCCCACTGGATAGAGGAAAGTGACGTTTACTCAAAGTCTGACAAAGCAAATCTTATGCACTGTGCCACAGTAACAGTATCATTATTAGTCGTGATTAATATCAGCTGCAGCGGCAGTACTGTGGCTGAGGACCCAGCAGGCTTTGTGTTCAGAGCGTCTGCTGCGGGGGTAGACTGTGTCTGCTCTGTCCGCTGCTGCTGCTTCTTGTAAATGTCAGGGCGACTGACAGGAACCTATTCAGCAGGGAAACAAAGTACACGTCGGTGTGGTGAGTGTTCATCCTAAAGGTGAACACAGACACAGTAAGTCACTCCCTAAGCACTGCACAGTGCTCACCATGTTGTAGTTGTGTCCACTCCATAGTACACTCAAACTCTTACCTTTGTGTTCATTATTGCAATCACAGAGATGGCAAACCTCGAGAAAAACTGATTTTATGACTTCTACTTTAAGATGTGTGAAGTCTGCAGTGAAGTGAGGTTTCACATTTACAGTGAGTCACATTCAGCCTTCGCTAGGTGAAAATAACAGCGCCTGGTTTCCGCAGCTTGTTGTTCTAAATGTGGATGCAGCTTGAAAGCTCTAAACTAAAAATACAACTAGAGAGGTTCAAATAAAATGCAGTCACGGTGGCTTATTTGATGTCAGGAAAGTCAGCGGTAAAGCTACTGTATCTGCTGTGTGTTTATGTAAATCCGTACTTAGGTACACATTGCAGTTGGGCTCCGGCTACACTAGCACTGCAGAACTGTAACACAAACCCTGTTGAGTGCATGACATCTAAAAACACTGCTAAAGAACATCCCTACTCTCTTGTTTTCAAGGTGTCAGCTCTTCAAAAAAGATACACAACAACCAAGAATATTCTGAGATGATCTAACAAGATGGACAATAAGTGTCACAAAAGACAAACTGAACCTTTGCTGGCTCACAGACCCTTCAGTCTGCATGGTAGTCGACAAACACCAGGCTCTAGCATTTCTATGAGGATGGCATAATCACATAAACCTGCACAAACTTCATGTCAGTTAGGCGCTGCCGACACCGGGCCTCCGGGATTATCAAGCCTGCTATGTACGGCAGACACACACACACACACACACACACACACACACACACACACACACACACACACACACACACACACACACACACACACACACACACACACACACACACACACACACACACACACACACAGAACGAGTAGAACAGAAAAAGGAAAGCAGGATGAAGTCCACTGACAAGCCAGCAGACACAAGCGACTGCAGATCAGTCAGCGACTCTCTCAGCACTGACACGAACACGGCACGACTGCCAGCAGGTTCAGGCTCAGGGCACGACTTGGCAAGGTTTTAGAGGGGCAGACGCTCAGGGAGGGACAGGGGAGCAAACATGGAAGAAGCCAGGTTGACAATACTGTGAGTGAGGCGGTCAGCTCCTGTAGGAATTTGTCAACCAGCCAGTTAGGTGGTCAGCTGATCTGTCAGTAACAGCAGTTAGTAAGTCAAGTAAGCCAGTGATCAGTGTGCAACTAGAGCCTTTAGTGAAAATGTCACAGCAGCTGTGAGTTTGTTCAAAGATGCAGCACAGGAGCTACACTACATTGGACCACAGGCTTAAAATACTTTAGCCTAAGAGTGACGCCTCCCCCAGCTGGTGTAAATCCTGACTTATTAACCACTGTCAGGGTGGAACAGTTAGAAAGAAAATCATAAAGACTGAAGAGCTGGAGGACTTTCTCATCAGGAGCTCATTTCCTCCAAACTACACCCCTTTACATTTACAGTGGCGTTTATGTCAGTTTAATTAAACCAGACATTTAATGAATGAAACTGAAAAGCAAAGACACATTTTTGCCTTAAATACACCTAACATTTTTCTGGTGCTTTATAACTGATAGCAGTCAAATTAGTTTTACTTTATACCACGCATTTAGCACGATATTTGCATTAATTTCTCCAACTGTGTTGCTGAGTTCGTCTGACTTGAGGTCTTTTCACCTGAAATGATGAGTTGAACCAATGCACTGCTGATGGCCCCCGGTGCACGTTTGGAAGGAAACATGCCGCGTGTCTGTCTCACAGTGTTAACGCAGCAGGAAAACTTACAATTTAAGTTGAATTCACTTAAAACAGATGGTGACGAGTTTATCGTGAAGCTAACTAGTTACAAAGCAAATCAGATATAAATCTGAAGTCTGTTTATGTTCCACGAAGGAGATGGCATCACAGATGTCAGCCATTCTGAGGGAGGATTACATTTTCTTAACTGCAGTGAGGAGATATACTTGCCTCCTCACGTGATGCTCTAGTACTCAGAGTGACTCACTACCGGCCTGTGCATTTTCCACACACAGGCTTTTATTTGGGGACAATCTCACACCTATCATGGTTGTGTCATACTAATGATGACAACGTGTGACTGAAGGGAAAAAAAACGGTGTCGCCTATCAAAATGTGTCCATTCCACATCGCAGACTGTTGACTCTGCATCTGTCAGCTGCAACATGCTGGCAAACAGTCTGACACTGAATTAAAAGCTGGTTGTAAACATGTCGGTCAGTGTGGCAGAGGATCCATCAGTTGGTATCTAGGAATCAGTCGGGACACGACAGGAGCGATTCAGACCTTATGGAAGCTGCCGTAGAAGAGTTTCTTGATGTCTGGCCCTTCGAAGGTTACTGTCTGGAACTCTCCTTTGTAGTCACTATTAAAGAACGTCAGAGTCTTTCCTCCGTCTGCAGGAAGACACACAAACTACATGTAAAACACAATAAAAATAAAAAAAATCTAAGTAAACCCTCAAGATATTAAAGATGGTGAGTGACAGACAAACCATCCATTTAGATTCACTTCTTGCTGTGTGATAAGTATTGGAAATCTGTAAAACACATGAATTTGTCCTGAAGCGTCCCCGGTATTCTGTGCTTTCACTGCAAGACTGTGACAGGTGTGTAATTAAAGAAACAAAGCAAACACGATAAAAAGAAACACTGAGCTTCCAGACTCACTGTCCAGGATGACGCCCACCAGTGGCTCGTTGTTCTTGTTGAGGATCTCCCAGAGGGCAAAGGGCTCCTCTGGCGTGTCCGGCAGCAGTCTGAACAGCAGGCTGATGGTGTAGTCAGAGGGCAGCCCCTCAGGGTGGATGTATCTGGAGGAAAGGGAACACCAGACCCAGGTAAATACTGTAAAAGATACTAAACGTGTTTAGTCCAGACAGCGCAGGCTCTGGGTTCGGCTCTTTCCTCTACTGTGAGATCCACGGAGCAGCTCGCAATACAGCATTCCAAATACAAGGGACTGTTTTCTAAGAGTGAAGAGCAAAATAAATGACAGTTTCAAACATGAACATATGTGCACACCTGGTTGGCTGCACCAGCAGAGCGTCACTGTGCAGCTGGAAACAGGAGAAGGTGTTGAAAGTGCCGGGGACCATGGAAACGCCAGAGACGCTGCTGTACTGATCCTCCACCAGCCCAAACAGCTCCATCATATGAAAACCTAAACACAGATGGTTAGCCTGTTATCATCATATAAAATCAGTAAGAGTGATCAGAAAACTGACAGATTTTGAGTCATGGATCATCTTTTGGATCAGAAAACAAAAATTGACTTTTTTAGAACTTTAGCTGTATGCTTATGACTTGTTTCCATGGCAACGAAAGTCCGTAAAGCTTGCCGGTGTGATGCGTGTTGTCATTAATACTCATGTGAACACACAACTGCTTTGTCTGGATCTTTTCTCTGCAACTCTGCATCACGATTTTGGGAATTACTACTGTACTTTAAAAAATAAATACCGAAGCAAAACTCTGCTTTCACGTTATGATTAAAACTGTGCAACTAACTTGCGGTTCACATGCACGTAGAACTGTTCAGGGGAATCCATCCAGATCAGATTAGAGGGATCTGTTGATGGTGTCATGATAACTGCTGTGGACAGTGAAGTGGGTTAAAAAAGAAGTCCAAATCCCCCAGGACACTCAGAGGCAGCAATAAGCTTCTCTTTCCATGAAATCTGCCGTTTCTGCAATTTAATGCATTGTTTCCTCAAACAGGATGCTTCTGAATGTCCTCAAGCGTATCCAGAGTACTCATACTGTGTCCACTGGACTGCTCATATCTACTGTGTGAACCCCACTGTTCACAGCAGGTGTATAAACAGGGCTTTGGCTCTGCTGCTCCTTTGTTTTCCAGATAATGATAATTGAAAAGAAAGTACAGTATGACTCACTGTTTGCAGTAAAGCAGCATGTTTGATCTCTTACCTGGGGTTGTGCTGCCTCTCATCGGTATGGATGGACAAGCTGAGAAAGAAAAACAACAGGGTGCGTTTGATAGACAGCTTTGAAATGCAGCAGAATCATGTTAACACGGCTGAATAAAGAAACGTCACAACACTAAGGTGATCTCATCTTTCATCAGCCACAAACCATAAACACAAAGTTCGAGTCACTCACTGGCTGTGGCAGCTTCGCACACAAAGGTCACTAGCTTCTCCTCAATCTTCTTGAAGGCGTCCAGATCATCCACGAAGAAAACATGTCTGTCGCTGGGTTTACTGGCGATGCTCACCAACTCGCCATAGTCGGCATCAGCGAAGCCAATAGCAAACACAATGTAACCTTTACAGGAAGACAGAGACGGAAGAAACTTTGTTCACAACATGGGAACAACCGGAGGAGGGACGCGGGTTAGAATGTCTTCAACAAACATCAGGCAGTTATGACAAAATTCTGTTCAAATCCTGAAATAAAAACCTGGATCTCTGGGACTTTTATAAATCTGCATGTGAAATCCTCAAACAGCACAGTTCTGACCTTCCATCTGCATCTCCTTAGAGACCTTGTTGACGTCATCCTGGGACCGACCATCGGTGAGGACCACGAGGACGTTGGGCACTCCCTTCCTGACTCCTCCCTCCACCGTGAAGATGTTTTCCTTCACATGCTGGATAGCTCGACCTGATTGGACAGATGAAGCCATCAATCAAATCAATATATTCAAACAAAATAACATTTGTGATGATTTGCTACATGTTCTGACATTATGCTCATTTTTAATTATTTCTCTCCTTGAAGCAGATGTTGCAGAACATTTCTTCCACTTGGCTGAATCCCTGCTCAACAACACAGGACATCACAAACATTACAATGGTGACTTAAACAGCGGAGCGGCAAGTGCAGGGCTCCAGACCAACATTTCATTCTGCCACTAGGCCAACTAGCCGATCAATGCACAATTAACTCATGCAGAAAACAATCTGCATTACTTATTTACATGTATTATAATTCAAAGGCATGAAACAGTTCAGGGTACCTGCTTCATCAGTGCCCACCTTTACTGGTATCCTAACGCCCACTTGCTGCTGCCAGGCTCCCCCCGCCCATTGTCTGAACGCCCGCCCCGCTGAGAATCATTCATTTAAGTCACTCATTTAGAAAAATTGTAAATGGCTCTCTGGTTCCAGCTTCTCTCAGAAGGAGAGATTTGCTGATTATGTCTGTTTTGTAGCATTGTAAATGGAACATCTGTTTGTTTTTGATATTTTACATTAGACAGTTAATTTTAAAAATAAGTAGTACATTTATGGAGAAAAGAAAAAAGTCATATCTGCAGATGGTGTCACTGGGTTTTCTTCAGCATGTGGTGTGTGATACAGGAGGGACCACTGAGCTGCTGCTCAATAAAGGAACCAACTCACACCAGGCATTTTAAATAGCTCCAGTAATGAAAATCCTCTCCAGGCCTGTGGGAACACTGGGACACTCTTTATTGCAGCGTGCAGAAGGAGGTGACTTGAGTGCTCTGAAACCCCCAAACTACTGCTTCCTGATAGAAAGGAGAATGAGTGTTTTACACTGTGACATTAGCAGAGGGAGAGCTCCTCCCCAGCAGCACTCTTACTCTTCAGCCTCGTCCCTGTGGGAGTTGGTGGCTGCGCCGCTTTGTAAACACTGATTATTGACTGCACCTCTCACTGCATCCCCTCAGACGTCCTCTCATACGTCTAAACATACTTGAGAAATGTAGGCTTCTTTGCACTTAAGCCTGCACAAGACTGTGAAATGCAAATATGCACACACTGTTATGCACACGAGTGTGTTTTATCCACTTTATGCTCGTTGACATGTTCAGGCAAGATACTGTAATCTTTGAGTTACACATGCACTACCTACATGCACAGATTTAATTTTCTGTTTGTAGTCACCTGCTGCTTAACAAGTATTGATCATCTTATTGGGAAGATGTGAGTGTGTGCACATGATTTGTCTCACACAGGTGTCGTTCTGGGATTTCAAGATGATTCCTTCAGGGGAAACTTTGGGTTTTATGAGACATCTTTTATACGTTTCCTGAATCTCTACCCGATGACGATAACAGATTCAGCCACGTTCAGTGTCTCAAAAGATCCGTTCTCCTCATTATGTTGTGTTTGTGTCTTCCCCAGCTGCCTGTCTGCGCTGTGTGACTCACCTGTCTTGGTGTTTCCTCCCTTGTAGGAAATCCTGTTGATGGCATCCAGCAGTCGCTCTTTGTCGCTGAACGAGTTCAGCTTGAACTCGGTGCGGGCGTCGTCGCTGAACTGGACGATGGCCACCTGTCAGACAGCACAGGACGATCACTGATCAATAATAAGATTTATTTTATTCAGATTTCCCCTCAAATGCTGAAACACTGGCTACAAGCTAAGGCTTCACAGTGAACATGGCAACTGAGCTGAGCCTGGATCAGCTGGCAGAGAAGGGCAAAGGGTGACAACATGAATAAACTAAAAACAAAGCAGAAACTGATGACAACTCAGTGACACAGAGGATAAAAAAACCAGTTGCTTCATCAGTGAACTGGTCCCACAGCCACCTGGGAGACCACAGAGGAATATCCTTTATTTGAGCAAAACATAAAGGCAAGCAGCTCAAGTAGAGCTGATTTTAAAAGCACTGCTGCTGTGAACAGAGAGCAGCAGGGTTTATCCTGGGAGACACCAGGGGAACGCTGATAGTATGGAAGTGACAACGACGGTGGTAGGGTTTGTCCTGGTAAGTGGCTTTTTGTGGGCTCCGCTGGGTTTGGGTGACGTTAGAGGTGAAGGCGACAAGGTGAAGGTAGTTCAAAACAGGTCAGAAATGAACTCGGACAAAATACAAGAACAGTTAAAAATACTTAGCAAGTTTAAATGAACAGCTGTGGATGAAAAATGCTGGTAGGAACCATCATCTTTGCTTGGTGCTAAAATCACTGACTGATCAATCATTTAAGTCATTCATCCAACAAAATGTGAGTGTGTGTGTTTGTTCCAAGTCTCCAGGTTCAGTTTTGGAACCAGAATCAGAAGCAGGTTCAGCTGAGGAGGTTTTCACACAGAATTAGTCTCGGTAATGTAGGACAAAAAGGAAGTACCACCAAAGACTAATAATAAACATAAAAATAAGGAAAAATATAATAAACATGCACAAAATACAGTGGGTACGGAAAGTATTCAGACCCCCTTAAATTTTTCACTCTTTGTTATATTGCAGCCATATGCTAAAATCATTTAAGTTCATTTTTTTCCTCATTAATGTACACACAGCACCCCATATTGACAGAAAAATACTGAATTTTTGTAATTTTTGCTGATTTATAAAAAAGAAAAACTGAAATATCACATGGTCATAAGTATTCAGACCCTTTGCTGTGACACTCATACAGTATTGTTCAAAATAATAGCAGTACAATGTGACTAACCAGAATAATCCAGGTTTTTAGTATATTTTTTATTGCTACATGGCAAACAAGTTACCAGTAGGTGCAGTAGATTCTCAGAAAGCAAACAAGACCCAGCATTCATGATATGCACGCTCTTAAGGCTGTGCAATTGGGCAATTAGTTGAAAGGGGTGTGTTCAAAAAAATAGCAGTGTCTGCCGTTGACTGTACAAACACAAAACTATTTTGTACAAACGTTTTTGTTTCTAGGATTTAGCAATCCTGTGAATCACTAAACTAATATTTAGTTGTATGACCACAGTTTTTTATAACTGCTTCACATCTGTGTGGCATGGAGTCAACCAACTTGTGGCACCTTTCAGCTGTTATTACACTCCATGATTCTTTAACAACATTCCACAATTCATTTACATTTCTTGGTTTTGCTTCAGAAACAGCATTTTTGATATCACCCCACAAGTTCTCGATTGGATTAAAGTCCGGGGATTGGGCTGGCCACTCCATAACATTAATTTTGTTGGTTTGGAACCAAGACTTTGCTCGTTTACTAGTGTGTTTGGGGTCATTGTCTTGTTGAAACAACCATTTCAAGGGCATGTCCTCTTCAGCATAAGGCAACATGACCTCTTCAAGTATTTTGACATATGCAAACTGATCCATGATCCCTGGTATGCGATAAATAGGCCCAACACCATAGTAGGAGAAACATGCCCATATCATGATGCTTGCACCACCATGCTTCACTGTCTTCACTGTGTACTGTGGCTTGAATTCAGAGTTTGGGGGGCGTCTCACAAACTGTCTGTGGCCCTTGGACCCAAAAAGAACAATTTTACTCTCATCAGTCCACAAAATGTTCCTCCATTTCTCTTTAGGCCAGTTGATGTGTTCTTTGGCAAATTGTAACCTCTTCTGCACGTGCCTTTTTTTTAACAGAGGGACTTTGCGGGGGATTCTTGAAAATAGATTAGCTTCACACAGACGTCTTCTAACTGTCACAGTACTTACAGGTAACTCCAGACTGTCTTTGATCATCCTGGAGCTGATCATTGGCTGGGCCTTTGCCATTCTGGTTATTCTTCGATCCATTTTGATGGTTGTCTTCCGTTTTCTTCCACGTCTCTCTGGTTTTGCTCTCCATTTTAAGACATTGGAGATCATTTTAGCTGAACAGCCTATAATTTTTTGCACCTCTTTATAGGTTTTCCCCTCTCCAATCAACTTTTTAATCAAAGTACGCTGTTCTTCTGAACAATGTCTTGAACGACCCATTTTCCTCAGGCTTTCAAATGCATGTTCAACAAGTGCTGGCTTCATCCTTAAATAGGGGCCACCTGATTCACACCTGTTATTTCACAAAATTGATGACCTCACTGATTGAATGCCACACTGCTATTTTTTTAACACACCCCTTTCAACTAATTGCCCAATTGCACAGCCTTAAGAGCGTGCATATCATGAATGCTGGGTCTTGTTTGCTTTCTGAGAATCTACTGCACCTACTGGTAACTTGTTTGCCATGTAGCAATAAAAAATATACTAAAAACCTGGATTATTCTGGTTAGTCACATTGTACTGCTATTATTGTGAGCAATACTGTAGGTTGTGCTGCTTGTTGTGTGAGTGGTGTTGTTTTACCTGGATTCTCGCTCAGTTTTTTATACACTGTATAAACAAAAGAAGCAACGCCGCCTTAAAGGTCATAGGAAAACTGAGTGCCATTCTTTAGACTAACAACAAACTGAACAAACAGGTGGAATGAAAATCAGGGACTGATTTCACTGCTGATTAAACCTGTAACTTGTTTTTTCACTGAAGTTTTCAGCTGCAGCTGTATAAGCACAATCAAATATGTTCCCCTCTGCATTCATTTGTGCTTATTTAAAAAAAAAATAATAGAAGTCATTTTAATTCATGCAAAAATATGGATTAATGAGCTCTGTGGGAGTTTGCACCGGTTTATGTGCCTCCACCAATTATATGACAGAAATGCGGGTGCGGCGTTCGTGGGACTGTCACTGTCGCTCTCTTCTCTCACTCTGTCTCTGCTGCCACCTCAGTGCACAGCAAGTCACCAACCTGCAGAATGAGGGCAACATGTGCCTCAGGAAAACACCAGATTACTGGCAATGGCAGCTTTTGCAAAGCTCCCAGAGGAAAGCAAAGGTGCAAGTCTCCATCTCTGGGCATTCGCTGGTATTTCTGAGGGGTGTCTGCACTGCGCCCGCCTGTCAATCAAACAGAGTGGCAGGGGGGGGGCACTGGGAGTTCAGAAGAACAGATGGCAAAGCTTTCAAAAACTAGCTCCCTGTTTTAAAGGATGTTTAGGTGAGAGGAGAGAAAGCAAAGTATAACAGCATCTGAGCCCGCTGTCCGGTACCTGCGTGCCGCCCGGGCCGATCTGGTCCAGAGCTCCAGTGGTGCTGTACAGGAAACGGATGATCTTCTGGAAGTTGTCATCACCGATACTCCAGGAACCATCGACCAGAAAGACCAGGTCTGCTCTGGCTGCCTTACAGACTGGACACAGGGTGATGGGGAGAGAGCGAGATGGAAAAGAGGTGAATGAATGAAGCCAGACAAATGAAAGAAGAACATCAGGATCACGTTACACAAACCTCATTTCCTCATATTCATGTCCTCCTCATGGCTGTAAAAACTACTAATGTTGATATTTGGCTAGTTTTCATGTATTCCCAGTGAAATCAACGTGTTGTCTCGTGTGAAATCTGATGCTGGCTCATTTTGTCTCTGGCCAATTTGGTTTTTAAGGCAAACTGAGTTTCTCAGAATATAAATATTAAACTTGTTCTACACACAGATTTTGTTTAGGATTCGAGAGCCAGTTGTTCAGTGTGTGGAGGAATACTGTCAGGAAGCTATGTTTTGATGTGCGGTGCTGTTCTGATTTATTTCTCTGCTTTCTTGCATGTCGTTGTTCTATTGTCTCTAGTTTCAGTGCTGGAAAGTAACTGAGTACATTTACTCAACTACTGTACTTAAGTACAATTATACCTGTATGTTACCTGAGTATTTCTTTGCCCTGCTCCTTCATCCTGTGATTTCACTCCATGTCAGAGACAAACCGTGTACTTTTTACTGCACTACATGTATCTGATAACTTCAGCTCCTTTTCAGAATCAGATGAATCAAACCAAACTGAGTAGAATCATCAGACTCTATTGATCCCAGTGGGAAATCCAGCAGCTACCCACCAAGATGGAATGTACTTCACAGTATAAGGTTGTTAACATCAGCTCCACCTTTACACCTGATGCACACACTGTTGTACACTAAGTACCAGTTGGAATACTTCTATTTCTATACCCTGGTACTGCTACTTTCGCTTGCTATAAATAAAACATCTGAGTACTTCAGAACTCTGCTTTCCTTTCTGTTTTCTCGCCATTCAAACAAATGGACTGGTTTTGACGGCTGTCGACTGAGGAATACAATAGAATCAGCTTGTGAGTGAAGCAAACCTTTGATTGATTGGACCTGAAGAGGCTGCGACTTGTAAACGATTTAAACCCTTTAAATGCAAAGTGCAGAGCTGCCTCCATCGCTCCTCACCAATCATTCCACTCACCACCTTTCTCCTCACATTAACTCACATCCAGGGGTCAGCTGGTGCCAGATTGATCTGCAGGTGTCTGCTCTTTGTTTACTGCAAACATTAACTTATTAAACCACATGAGATGGAAAAACAAACTGTTTTCCTTTAACAAGAAAAGCCCAGGCTGCAGCTGGCACTAATCGAGTTTTCTGAGGGCAGTATGGATTTACTGTGAGGCCTGCTGTTAGGCTGAACCCTCACCACTCTGCAGCCCCTGGTAAATACGAGTCAGAGGGGGTGAGGCAGCAAGTTATGAACAGAACGAGCGGACGAAGAAGAAGAGAAGAAGAGCTGAGAGGCTGCAGATGAACCCATCTCACAGGCGAAGGAAAACGAATTTTAAAATTCAGCTCATGACATCTGCAGAGACACAGAGACCACTGTGCATTAATGCAGCTTTGAGCTTCAGATCTGATAAAACTGGAAGGTTTTTAAACTCGGATACACTGAGATGCATCAACATGCGCCACATACACACTGGATGATGTTTGAATACATACACTGCACAATATATAATGTACTCTATAGCGCTTTGAACGTTATTTGTTGGGAATGAATTGTGTGTTAAAGACCTTGTTTTTCTATACTTGTGTGGCCTGAAATCTCTGAGTTACTATCCTCATGGGGACCGGAAGTCACTTGTGGGGACTGGAGTCTGGTCACCACACCATAGTTTGTCGAATTTTAAGGTTCGAAGCTCGGTGCCTGCAGTCCACATGTCGTAGTGTCCCTGGGCACAGACACTGCACCCCCCCAAGTTGCCCATGATGGCGGTGCGTATGCATGCAGTAGCCCGTGGGCCCTCAGCTCCAAACAAAAAAATTCGTTGTTCGTGTCACAATGCTACAACAATAAAAAAATAATAAAGCTTCTA
>NW_018128163.1:227245-247300 GCF_001952655.1 Monopterus albus
AATCTCTGAGTTACTATGCTCATGTGGACCGGAAGTCACTAGTGGGGACTGGAATCTGGTCACCACAGCATAGTTTGTCGAATTTTAAGGTTCGAAGCTCGGTGCCTGCAGTCCACATGTCGTAGTGTCCCTGGGCACAGACACTGCACCCCCCCAAGTTGCCCATGATGGCGGTGCGTATGCATGCAGTAGCCCGTGGGCCCTCAGCTCCAAACAAAAAAATTCGTTGTTCGTGTCACAATGCTACAACAATAAAAAAATAATAAAGCTTCTTACCTTCCTTGGCAGGGGGCACTGTGGGCAGGGGGGTGGTGGTCGGGGGCCTGGTGGGCGCCGGGGTCGGGATGGGGACTGTGTAGAGAGAGTGAACAGGTCACACACAAACACATGGAGCCATGAAAAGCTGCAGTTATGACCACAAGACAATCGCCACATGACCCTGAAAATCAAATCAATTTAAAAAAAACAAACACCTGATACAGTCAGATACAGTAGATAACGTACAGACTGTGTAAAATAACGACATTCAGCTCTGTTGCTCCTGTATAATTTAGAAATGTGATCACGGCATCGGCTGCAGTTTAAATCAATCTCCAACTGTTTCTGCTTTCAGCTTCTTCCCTTTATTCTGTGAGGGGAGGCACTGACACTCACGGTTTATTCACTCAGCGCCGTTTAGGCAGTAAATCAGCTACCTGAGGCTGTGAATTACTTGTGATGGCAGGTGGGGAGCGTTCAGTAGTGGCTGCCTGCAGCGATGGAGATAGTCATTTGGAGAAAAGGCTCTGGCTTTCATTTGCATCAAAACAAAGCAATAAATCACCGTGCATGCTCTCTGCAGAGCGAACGCACGGAGGGGAGCAGCTTCAAGCAAACAAATACCTGCTCTGGGAAAAGAGGCCTTCTTTCTTTGTTGTTCCTTTCTTTTATTTTTGTGCTTATTTCTTATGTCTTTGTTCAGCGTTCGGTTCAGTGTCCTCTCCTGTCCTTTGTTGTCTTTCTTTTCCTCCCTTTGGTTCTAACGTCTTCACTTCATTTCAGTTCACCACAGAAATAAACTTGCAAAGACTGAGTTTGTTCCAGAAGCAATTCATTTCAGGAAACAATTTTTCATCAAACCTGGATTATAATTGCTTGGCAGTGCAGACACTGCAAATCAGCTAACATCGAAATAAACTACAACCTTAATGCTGTGGGCCTGATGTTCATGTGGTTGAAGCTGGAAGCAAGTTTCTCTGCACACTGATGTGCACTGAAACAAAGAGCTGCCTACCAGTGAAACATTTTAAACTTCTTCTTTAAGAAAAGGGGGATCAGTATTGTACATGTTTGTCCCTGAAAGCTGACTTCAGTTCTGGCTCTGTCAGCTACTGCAGCCAAAAAGGAGGCTCATGTTGAAAACATGACACGTATCAGTGTTAACGTCATTACTTGCGCCAGCCTCTTCGAGGTACTTATGGTAAACAGGTGGCACAGAAATGGGTAACCAGGCCGCTGGAGTGAATGTTCCTCATCTGTGGCAGTGATGGATTTTTATACGATCTCTGTGCTTTGGTCCATTAGGTATTACATTTGTCTGCACAGCAGTTCTCATCTGTTGTTTAGCCTCACTGACACGAACAGGTTGGATAAAATAACAGATACCTCTGTGTGCAGCACTGCTCACTGCAGCAGCACCGACCGGGTCATCTAAGACGGTCACAGAGTCAACGTACCACCTCTCTGAATGGATTTCAACAACGTGATCGACTGCAGGGCTGCCACATCAGACTGCTGTACATGTATGAACACACCGAGGTGACATATAAACCTACTATCACACACTAGACGTACAGTAGCGCTCACTGAAGACACCCCTGTCTCCTCCCATGTCTCCAGACCAGGGAGGAAAGGGACTCGGCTCTCATCACTCCCACCAGGACAAAAGACATTCTGTGTTGAAAATGGCGTGATCAGCTTTCAGTGGGCTTCGTTTCCACACAGAGACATCTGACAGCAGCCTCTCCTCATTGTGCATGTGTTCCTGCTATATTGCTATTATGGCACATGTACGGGCATCATGCACAACGTTCACTTCTCCCATTGTGTTCTGGTTAAGTCCTGTTGTTACAGATTATACTGCATGTGGGCTCTACAATAAATGACTGACAGCTTCCTCTGTGACTGTGGCTCTAACAGGAACCCTGTGCTCGCTGTCACTGGGCATTTGTCTGTGTTTGGAACCAGAAAAGAAAAGGCTGTGAAAAATCCATCTGACTAAAACATATTTCTGAATAGATGCAAAGGAGCTTCACGTTATGCCGGCATCTGCTGAATCAATTCTCAAGTGAATGTTTCTGAGTGTAAAAGTCATGGTGAGAACTGGTCTGGCAAAATCCAACAATTTTAGCAACTCAAAAACAGAAAGCAGCTGGCCTTCCTAAAGGAAGTGTTTGTCAGTGTGCGTGCACTTACGTGTCTTCTCATTAGCAATGACTGCAGGTCCCTCAGTCCCATCCTGCAGCTGAGTGTACACACTGATCTTGTACTGCGTGTTGGGCTTCAGGTTGTTGAAGCAGTGCCGACTGGCTCCTCCGCCCAGCTTCGCCTCCTGCCTCTGACCATCTGCAGTACAGATACATAGATCACCCAGTCATCTCTCTGCAGAGGCTGCTAGTTTCACACTGATCCAGTGTTTGCCACATGGAGGAAAAGTTCTATTTTGACAAATCAGAGTAAGCGGGTCACCAAAACTTTCCCCATAGCTCCTGATGGCATTTTTTAAACCAGGCCTCTCAGATAAAGCCTCATTATGACTGTAGTCATTTTGTCCAGCTGTCGTGCTTCAGGCTGAACGTATACTGGTTTCGTACAGGGATTCTGCAGCAGATGGAGACTGCACTTTAACAGATTTGATTTCTTTTTTTAGATTTAGAACTATATGTATCTTGCTTCACAACATAAAAACTGCAAATATAAAACTGTATATTTAATGAGGACCTTCTTTCCTCAGCTCCTTAACAGCAGCAGAGCCGCAGCGGGGCTCAGTTCTGATCAGTATGGTGTCTGTGTGGCCAAACTCCACAGGCACACGATGGGAAACAGCCACTGGGACAGATGAGTCGCATTTCAGAATTTTAAAATAAAAGGCTGAAGGTCTCAAGATTTGCTAAATGTGTCATTTGCTGTGTGAGTCACAAAGTGGAGCCTCTAACAAAGGTTGCTGATGATGGAGGTTGTTAATTTCCTCTGTTTATTCTAAGAGCAACAATGAATGTTAAATATAGAAGCACTTACTGACTCACTGCATCCCTTTATTTCTTATTTATCATTCCAGTGTTTCACACAGAGATGTTTTAAACCACAGGGCTGTTTTTGTCAGCAGCTCACTTTGTGTTTCGGCATAAATAAAGCTGAATAAAATTAAACTTTTAACAGTTGGGAATAATTGATGGACCAAATCCAATTACAGAAATAATCAACATGTGATTGTTGCTTTTGTTCACTCCATGCTGGTAGTCAGGGTCCGCTGGCAACATGTCAAATATATTTCTAAAAAAACAGCCTGCATTCACTTCATCATTGAGAGCAGGTGGAACATTTTAATGAGTTAGACCTGCAGCACGGTGCCAAGTCAATTATTATAGCTGAAGTTTAGAATAAAACTGCCAATATAAAGTGACACCAAATAGACTTGTTTTAGCGCTGTCCAGGTGAAGGAGGTGTGGGGCTGCTCGATAGCACGCAGACAACACAATGCATTTACTGAGAGAAGCAGGATGTACGGACACTGTCCTGTATTCAGCTCCTCAGCAGGCCTTCAACAAAATACACGAACAGAGCAGCTAAAAAAAGTCAAATAACCCAAAAATTGTTCAAGCATTTGTTAAAAAAAATCTTGTGATGGAAAATCTGAGTGAGAACCATGTAATGTTTGCACCGTGGAAGTTGGAAGCTCATGCTGTGGGGCTGTGACCAATCAGATGATCCTGTAAATGTGGCAAGACAGGCTTCTCTACAGCTGTCAGTCAGATACCTGGATTTCATTACAGATGCAGAAACTGAGTGATAAAGTAAAGGTGAGAAGCTGTGAGTAATAAGCCCATAAAGACTTCGGAGTATTTACACACATTACCTACAGATGAAAAGGTTCTGACTCAATATGTTTTACATGTCGGAGCTCACCGGGGGTATTTTGAAACACAAAGTTCACAGTTACGTATCAAAGCCACAGTGAGGGGGGAGGAAATATATAATAAAAAATGATGAGTATAACCAGGAAACGTATGATCAGAGAAAGACCTATGGCTTTTGAGAACCTGGACAATCATTTGACACAAACGTCCAGGATTTGGTCATTTTCCATATGTGGCGTTAAAGAAAGAACTGAGTCAGTATTGCAGAAGATTTCAGGAGACCTTCCTCTGCTCCTCTCTCCATTTTATTTTTAAATGCCACCACCTTAGTGACGGGTAGTGTGTCCTCTCTCTCTCTCCCTGTACCTTTCTGCAGGTGGCCCCGTCTCTGGAGCTCTACGTCTCTGACGAGCAGTCACCGGCCACATCAACCTGCCCAGTGTTTGATTGTTTGTTGTGTCTTGATGCTTTTCTTCTTTTGTCTCTCCTCTATCCACTCACCCCAACCGATCGAGGCAGAAGACTGCCCACCAAGGGCCGGGGTCTGTCGGAGGTTTCTTCTGTTAAAGTGTCCTGAGATGATTGTTGCTGTGAATCAACGCTATACAAATAAAATTTAATTTACTATCCTGCTTTTTTCTGGTAATACAGAGACACTGATTTAACTGCATTAGTTAAACATCTGTGTCTGATTATTTTTAATTGTTGTGGTTCTCTGATGTCTGAAGCCTGATGTTGGTGTGCAGCGCAGGGAGTGGGTTATTCAGATATCAGTAGGAGGTAGTTTTCCTGGACAGGATGAGGTGAAGGGTTGATTTCTGGGAACTGTCATCTAACTCAACAACACTCTCCTGTCTAATGAGTGGACCTGTGAAAAGAATTCTCTGGTGAGTTCTGCTCCTCCCTACTGTGCCTTGCTCCCTGGATCTCTACTTCCCACTGTCTACACCAACAACAGGACAACTTCACATCGCTCTCCTCTCTCCTGCAACAGACACATTTCTCTGGTAATTACTTCCCAGCTGTGCTACCATAAATCCTCATTTAGCTCTATTGTGTGTTCAAGAACCAATAGCTCAGAGTTTCCTGAAGAAATACGGGGGAAACCACAATAATATGTGCCTTTTATGTGATGTTAATGAAGGGAGTATTGTTGCCGGAGGCCTAAAGGTGATGAATAACAGCCATTACTTTCCTGTTTGGTGGATGACGGCTGTATTAAAAGTCAACCTCAATCCCTGCGGTTGTGACTGAGTCGTGGACGTGGGCAATCAAACTGGGGCCACACCATCTGCTGTTTGATGTTATTTTGGGGTGTTGGAGTGCAATATCACTTTCAGACAAATGGGGAAATACGCAGTTATTTCTGTTGGCGCTCAGACCAGCGGCTGCTGAGAACCAGAGCGGGAAAAAAACCACTCTAGTAATTGCAAAGCTGTTTAGTGAAGGTGACCTTGGTGCAGAGTCTTTTCTGACAGCCGAAGTACGAGATGAACACATCAAACAAGAACGAATCTCATAAGAGGTGTAACAAAGACACTGAGTGGAATTTGCAGACATTAAGCTCAGACTGAGGGGTTTCAAGCTGTTACAGTTTCTTAAGGGCAGAGATAAAATCTGTTGCGCTGCAGCTCTGCTCAGTGTCCAGAATTTCAGTAAACACAGTTCGACTGTGAGCTTTACATTAAGCTCCAGATGGCACAGTTTAGAGGGACACTTTGAGGTTAAGATCCAGGAAAGTCAGTCAAACCACAGAAGCAGCGTTAAAATCATTAACAGTGCATCAGAAATCTCCAGACAAACTTTAACAACTATGTAAAGAGGCCAGTGATAAGTTTCACAAATTATTTCTAGGCTCACAGTTTGTGATTAAACCTGGATGTTTATATCACTGCAGGAGCTTTTTCTGTAGCTAGAAGCCCGATCACATGAGAGGTGGACGGCAGTGAATGACCTGATATTTAACAAAAGGACAAATCAGTCGTCAGCTTCTCCCTCGTCCAGCACGCACACAGATTAGGACAGACAACAGTGAGTGAGATACAAGCTGTGGCTTCACCACAGAGGTCAGAGGTCACTGCAGAAAACATTTCCTAAGCAACACTAAGAAACTTTAGATTTTGTTTGCTGTACGTGTGCAGTGACTTGTACAGACAGCAGCCTCCATTTCACTTCATCTCCACACTCCCACACACAGACTGAACTTCAAATAGAAGCACTTGCTTTCTTTTAATTGTTTCAGAGAAACTGTGTTCTCACAATCAGAGAACAGGCTGCAGGTGCGACCCAGGCATCATCTGTAAATGCTCCCCCTTTACCTTTCAAAATAGACACAACAAGGTATAATTACTGTCATTTCTCTAACGAGAACATCTCATCCCAATGCACTCGGCAGCCCCGACACTGACCTCTTGTCTTTTATTTCCTCACACAACAAATGTAAATGTCACCGGGGCTGCGATCTGCGAGCGCTCGTTGTCTGCAGAGCGGCTCGGTGTCTGAGTGCACAGCTAAACCTTTAAGACTGTCAGCTTGTCTGTGACAGCGCACAACAGTATCGTCGTCATCTCAGGCTGTTTAGGGACACTGTCTCTGTGCCACAAGATGAAAGCATGTGAGCATGAATGAGAAATTTACAGCTGCACTTAAAATATGTCACATTCCACTTACTGGTTGATGCAGCAGTAGGTTTTTAACCTTTATTTATTCAGGGTGGGTCCACTGAGAGGCCACCTCTCTTTTTCAGGGACGCCCCGTTCACATTCACACCTGGAAGCACAACCACAGACTGACCAGAGAATGTGGCTTGAGAGGTGGGAAACTTCACATGTATGTTATTTCCATTTGTTTCTATTTTCCCCTATAGTGTTAACGTCTACACAATCCCTATTCAGTCGCAGAAGGAGCAATGTGTTATGCAGCTAGCCCATAAAAACAACAGTAAACAACAACACAATGACAGTAAATTTGCTGGAGGAAAGCCCCAGTATCCAGTGAACCTACTGTAAACAGCTTAGCACAGAGACAAGAAGCATCAAACTATATTTTCCACCATCTCTAAACTTGTCTGTTTTGTTTGAGATGCATGCGATCATGGAGTTAAGGCACTGCCACAACGTCAATGAAAAAGGAATCCCAAACTGTTTCTATTTGCATGAAGAAAATACACCAAATGCAAGATGTGAATGTGCTTGTGAGTTACTAGGAGATGTATTTCTGACTGATCACAGGTTCACTACCTGGCTTTTCCTTCTGCCTGTGACTAAAGGAAGATCCAGATAAATGTGCACCAAATGTCCCGGGACATATGCACAGTAGAACAGCTGCTGTTTGTGTACTCACTGAGCAGCGACTCGATGACCACTCTGTAGGCGCTGGCGTGTCGGTGAGGCTGCCACTGGGTGCACACACCAGTCATCCTCACCTGGTATGTACTCAGGTTGGTCACGCCCAGGTACACTGCAGAGAGAAGGCACAGACACAGTTTGATCAGTTCATTTATCTTTTCAACACAGGGTTGAGGCGTCTGCACTTGCTGACATGTCTACAGAAGGAAAATATTTTAAGAATTCACTTTAGTTCTTTAACTGTGAACTTCTAACCTGTGATTTGGTTGCATTTTTACAGCTCAGTGCTCCACACGGGGGGCAGAAGAGCAGGGTGTAATGGGAGTGTCTTTGATGTGATCACCACCTCAACCTCACCTCAGTCTGTGGTTTTGTGCTACCGACTCACCCCATATCATTTCACCTTCTTTGTATAGAGTGTGATAGTGGTGGTGGGATGTAGAAACGCAGCTGGGCTTCTTCAGAACAAAACGTACAGTAAGGAGTTGTAAACATTCTGGTCCACACGCCGCTGTTATAACCGTATGAAACTACACTGAACTCACGTCTGAGAAACCACATGCCCTCATGCTTCCAGATGACAGAGTTAAAATCATGTGGCCTGTTGGCTTCAAGGTCACCGGTGCACATTTCCATGGGCTTATTTAAAGACATGCCTTTGCTCCATAAGTGCAGCTTATGCAAACACTCCCACGCACACGAATGTCCAAACAAACCCACACCAACACTGTTTATGCAAATGTATGTATGCACTTTCATCGTCTGATTGTTGAAAGCATCATTTGTTCTAGCTTCAAAGACATTAACGTCCATTCTGTCCATTCTACGAGTAATGGACCTTGTACATCACAGTATACTTTTGAGTATACAGTTGAGCTAAATATTTAATCAGCATTATTTTGGATTCATAATATATCTCTGCCTAATGTTTACCTAAAAACCTCAGCGTGTCTTCATTTGATCATGCGAAGGGATAATTAACTCAGCATCTGAAGAGCACAGAGCAGATACCAGGAGACAAATGGTCACAGCAGTTGAGACTGAACATGCCGTTATTCATAATGTGACTATATCCTGCTGGTGCATTAACAATTCCCACAGAGGAAAACTGAGAATTGATACAGTGGCCAAACAGGTTGAGAGCAGATTTCTGTTTATTGGTAAACATCTTTGTGTTAGGCCGAGTTCCCAGAGTGCACACCCTGTCATCATGACAGTCCAGATGTTACTCTCACCCTCACCCATGAACAAGAACCCAGGACAGTTGAGCGTCCCCACTTGGGCACTGACTCACTCCTTTCCCCAACAGAGTAGCCTGGTGGCATCTGATACAGACGCCTCCTGGACACCTTCCTGTGGAGGTGTTCCAGGCCTGTCCGACCGGGAGGTGACCCCTGCCCAAACCAAGAACACACTAGAGCGATTACTTATCCCTCGCTGCAGGATCTCCCAGGAGGAGCTGGAGGACAAGGCTCGTCCTGCTGCCGCTACGACCACGATCCAGATAAGTGCTCCAAAAAGTCTAATGGATGGATGGATGAAACTGTCACTGAACATGGCACTTCTCCACAGACTGGATGTAAAAATGCTGTGCAGGGAATTCTTGCTAGCTTGTGATTTAATCATCAAATACTGTCATTTCTTGCACTGCAGTCTGAAGAAATGTATAATTTAATAACAGGTGGAAAGATATGATACTGTAAAATGTGGCGCTGAGTTACCAAGAGACTTGCAGGGTTTAGAAGCTGGCTGTCGGCCCTGTGCACCCAGATTGTTCTAGTGGACAAATCTCTGAGCAAAGGTACTTAAATAGTGAAATCCTTTACATCCACAACTATTTTTTTTGCACCTGCACCTGTTCTGCTCTTGCTCTACTCTGTTTTTAATTTTTTCCACCTGCACTTGTTCTGCTCTTGCTCTACTCTGTTTTTGTTATAATCTTAAGATCATGACTAATCTTTTCTCAACATTGTTCTTTTGTGTTTCCCAGCATTCGTTCTGTTGCTTGATTGTGTACTGCTAGTACTGAAATCCATGAAGAGACTCAGACTCGTGCAATGAGGCTTTCATGAACTCAGGTGAATGGCAGCCAAAAGCTTATAGCTCAGGTCTCGATACATTCTGGATCTGGATCTTTTCAGTTACAGCACACATGAATACTATTGTTCAGCCATATCCGGATGTTTAAACTTTACCAAAACTGAAGTGAAAGGACATTAGGAAACCCTGAGGTGTCAGGCTCCTTGTTACTGGTACCTCTGACACCTGTGCTGCTGTTCAGTCCACTCATCCCTGCTGGGCCACTGGCTTCATCAACATACTGCAATATGACAGACACTCCAGTCACCTCCTGGGACGCCACTCGTTCTAATCTCTTTTTAACTCCACCTATCTCTCCATCTTTCCTTTGCCTTTCCCCATCTTCTTCAGGGTTTGTCCTCTTCTTCCTTCGTCTTTTTCTTTGCCCAAAGCTCCTCCAAAACTCGCCCTTCAAATCTAGTGCTTACTTGTTATGCAGGTGAAGGAAACTGTGACTCCAGTGCAAATTGACATGCACCATTTACAGCTACATGTTCAGGCATTTAGCTGACACTTGTCTCCAGAACAGAGAAATGCGAATGGATGACAGGGCAGAGGACACTTTTCAAACCACAGGGCGGAGAAGGGCACACGTTGGCTGCGCCAGCTGATATGGTGACCGAAGCAGAGACCTGTCCGTTTCAAAAGGGAAGTTGTTAATTATCATGCAGGAGTGAAATCCAGGCTCCTACTTGAGGAGCAGTGATTGATCGAACTGGGTCAGACACTCAAAGAGCCTCAGGAAGTGTCCGCAGTGCCAGCGAGATTACTGAAATCTATTGCATCTCCAGTTCATTCCAGGACCGGGCTGTAATTAGATGAAGCTGCCATTAAGTGTCAGATGGGTATCAGGATATTGATGACTGCAGGTGTGTGGCTTCTCTGATTAGAGCAGAGATCTTTTTATTCATTTGTGTTCAAAGAGGGGGAACACAAAGAGAGGACAGATAACACGGAATATCAATGGTTTAGAAAATGTCAACCAAACAATTAAGTTCAGAAAATACTGGTCTGATTAGAGTTCACTATGAAGTGGAAACAGAATCTTCTGGTTTTCAAACAGTGGACAGTTCAAAATAAAGAGAGATCCAGTCACAGAACAACCACTGAGGAAGAGAAGCTGGCACGTGTACAGAAACTGGCAATAAAACATTTTGTAAATATGCTAATGAAAACAGCGTCCAACCCATACAACCTTCACGGTGAGCCGCTCTCTATTCTCAACAGAATAAGAGAACTGAAGCAGAATTGACGAGAAAGATAACGAGGCAGCAGCTGAAAACTCCTCCATCCAAATCTCTTAATCAGTGGTTCTGGCTACAGCGAAGACAACCATGATAAAAATTTTAAGACCGCATCCTGTAATTAGCTGGGACTGCTGCTTAAAGCATCAGATGGGTATGAAGAAATGAACGTCTGAAGTGTTTGATTGGCTGCTCTAATTGGCGAAAAAAATAAATTAACTTTAAAAGACGGTTTGGAGTTGCAAGACAAATTTATCTCCAAGCCCATCTCGCACTTCCAGCGATAAATAATCTGTATGAGACAAAGGCTAAGACCAAGAATGAAGAGGTGATTGGAGCTATGATAAGTGGTGTCATACGAGGTCCGCATTAATGTTTGTTATCTGTAATTAAGCTAATTACATTTAGGTGTAACCAGCAGAAAAAAACAAGTATTCTAACGCTGAGACAGAGAAGCAGTAGCCATACTGTAGTAAACTGAGTAGTTTCATAGTATTAAATCCAACTTGGCCTGTATAACTTGTACTGTATATACACTGTCTATGAATAACACAGGTGTGTCACTACTTCACATATACAAGAAGTACACATGCAAGTATTTGCATAAAACTGTGTGAAGGATTAACGGTCTTCCAGGAGACAAAACCCACCACAACATAGTGGCGACATCACATTAAAGTCACAGAGGTGGACCTACGTGTCTTGGCCCTCCCTGTCAGGGCTTCACTGGACCCGGTGGTGTAGGAGGCGATGACCTTGACACTGTAATCCGTCCCACTCAGCAGGTTGACGATCAGCATGGTGTTCACTTCCTCCCCGACGAAGGTCTCCAGAGCCGGCCCCGGGGCTGCAGACGACCGAGATAAGACACGTCAAGGAGGAGCGAAGGGTCAGAGAGAGGAAGAAGCACAGAGGAGCGGGGTGACAGACAGACAATAGCTTCAGTTCCAGTGAAGAGGAGAGGACGGGCCAAAGGGACACACACGGTAAAAAATAACAAGTAGAGGAAATCCACAACAACATGAACTAATGTTTGTGGGTCAGATCCAGAGTAAGACGCTTCATAAAAATGTATGTTCATTGAATCTGTGAAAACCAAACATCACAAATGTCCCAGCCTCATTTGTGTTTTTCTAAAAGTACTCATGCTGTCTGTGCTCTTTATTATGACATTCGAGTGTCGGTATGTTTATTTACATTTCCATGCAGATTGGTGGGATTACATCTATTTGTATTTACAGTATGTAATTCTTTCACAGAAGGCTCACTGCTAAAGGGATAAACACAACGAGCAAAGGGGATTTGTGAGAAACTGTTCTCTCTCAGCTTGTTCCTCGGACAAATAAGAGCAAAATATCACTAAAGCAAAGCTCATCATCTCCAGAGGTCGAGGTCTAATCTTGTCATCTCCGACCTTCACCCCAGCATCAGGACAAACAAGAAACGAAAATCCAATTAGCAATTTCCCCTGTAATTTGCTAAATATCCTCAAGGAAACGCTCTCCATGAGTTTACATTACTGGCCTGATAATTATGTTTCAGGTAAAAAGACAAATGTACTACAGTAAAATGACGCTATATTGCAAAGACCTCAGTAAAATGTAGTTTAACTTGACGTGCACAGTTTGTGTAAGTTACCAGACAAAGGCTGGTAGATGACTCTGTAGCCCATGGTGGGTGAAGGTGGAACGTCCCAGCTGATCCTGAAGCGGTTGTACCACTCCTCCGATACACGCAGGTTCCTAGGCGCTGAAAGAGGAACTGAGGAAAGGGGACAGGGATCGGGGGGGGAGACCATGACAACATAATTAACAATCATGGCTTTAAGTTTGCTTTAATGAATTTATTTGGCTCCTCTGATTCTTGAGTACCCAGTGGTGTGTTTATCAGCTGCTGCGGTGATTAAAAAACGAGGATGACAAGCAACTATAGCCTTCATCTGCTCAAAGCAGTGACAGGAAGAAGACAGATGAATAGAAAGAGGGAGGCAGCATAAAGAAAGACACGGGGAAGCTGACAGGAAATCATTCATAAAAAAATAAAAGTGAACAACTTAGAGAGGACCGATGGATGCAAACACTACAGTGAAATACAAGTGAATGTAAATAAGATGAAATCCATTAGTAAAACACTTCCCAACAATATAACTTTCATCATGTCAGATTGTTTAAACAGCGCTGTCATCGCACAGCAGAGAGAGAAACGTACGGGGAGGAAGTGGAGGGACACAGAGGGAGATAATGAAGAGGAGTCGGAGCAGGATGAAAGTCTGATAACACTTTGTAAAATTTCACCAGTCAGCATAGTGAAAATGTAAAAGCTCTCTACAGAGTGAGCTGCAGAATTAGTCTGCCAGGAAGATAGGATTAATCAGGAGGACGACAACTGGGACAAGTCAGTGCAGGATGGTATTAAATGTACATTTTAAAAAGTGCTTTCTGTCACAACATCTGTGCATCCACTCTGCAGGCCGGTGCTTCCTTGACCAGAAACCTGAGACTCTTTCACATCTAAATCCCCAAGTGCATCTGCTCGCTCTCACGTTGCACATTTAAAATGCTAACAACTGTCCCTGAGTATCCATCCTCTCCATTTCTGAGCTGAAACTTCTAGATTCTACTGGCTCTTCTGCCTCATCTCCCCTCTTCACCCTCAGCGCCCGTTCACCATTAAAAAGCCAATCACCCTCTCTGGCTTCAGCTGTACTCACCCTCATATGTTTAAATCGCCACCTTACACTCGCCTCTTCCGTTGCATCATCGCGCTTCGCTGTGCCCTCGCTGACAAAATTACCTCTGAGCTCTTTCTGCCATCCCTCCTCTGTATTCACCCTTCAGGCTCAGCAGTAATGAGAAACTGAAGAAAGAATGAATCCTTCTCACCAGCGGAGCATTTTCAGACACCGACCAACACTTTTAGGAACTTGGGTTCTAATTCTGCATGTAGAGTTTTGGTTCCTGGACATAGTTTGTGTCTGCTCTCTGTTAAGGGTCAGACAAGCAAACACAGGGACACTAGTCCCCAAGCTGGTTCCTGATTTTTATTTCCCAGTGCAGCATGAACTCTGGATCACAAGCTCATGTGCTTATTATAATTATTTTTTCACACTCTGTGTCCATACTGAGGAAGTCCAGCATCTTCTGATTCTCTGTCCTACTTCATCCCTCACATGTCCAGTCTGCACTACCCTCTGGTTCACACTAAACCCTGTCATCCTCTGTATTCTCTCCCACACCTCTCAGCGATCAGCCCGTCTCTCAGTGGATGACACTCCCACATTATTCTGTCTCTTCTGTCACATTATCTGTCTTCAATCTGAGGCTATAAACCCAATCATCCTCTCTGAATTCCCTCAGTGTTCGCTCCATCTCTCATAGGTTCAAGTCCCCAGATTACCAGCTCCCTCTGTCACACCATCCATCTTCACTCTGAGAAACCCAATCATCCCCCCTCTCTGCATTCCCTGTCGCTCCTCCCTGGGTGATCATCTCATCCCTCACTTGCTAACAGGAGCCATTCATCATCAGTCGGAGGCCCCGTCGTTTAAAAAGCGGACAACGTTGTTAGCCTCTGCTAATGTGTGTAATGCGCCGCACCAGGAGACGTGATGGGACGGAGGGGGAAGATGAATGACTTGAATTGAGTGTTTCCTCCACCCTGAAAGCCGAGTGTTTGTTCTGTAACATGCTCGGCAGCAGAGAACATTAGCTGCTGCCACCCTCACTGCAGCATTCAGTCACACCGAACAAAGAGAAAACAACGCTTCTCACATTGTTCTGTCTTCAGCTCCACAGTAAAGACAATGACTCTTGTACATGGAGTTACGGAGACAGGTTAATTGTTCTGTCTTCAGCTCCACAATAAAGACAATGACTGTTGTACATGGAGTTACGGAGACAGGTTAGGCTCTTCTTCCTCCCCTGAAATTGTCTTAATGAGCTGCACAGACACACATAATTTAGGTGTATTTGTTTTAATGCTCAGGTGAATGAATATCATTAACAATACAGCTGAACAGGAAAACATTTATCATAATGTCTTATTCAAAGCTGTCATGATGTTCACAACATGGGCTTAAATAACCAAGTTCCCATCTTGTGTGTCCAGGGATTTAACAGAAATGAATCCTTTCATTTATTTTGGCAACATGAAGGATGACGCCCCCTCAGTCCGTCTCCCCTCCCCTCTGGCAGCAGACAGCCTAAAGAAGATGAATAGCGAACACGTTTCTGTCCCTCTTAAACTGCAGTGTTTGTTTCCCAGAGTAATGGGAATGTTGTCTGAGAGGGTGACAGCCACAGTGGGAGGAAATCCTTCTGTCGTCTTAATTTCACCTAGAATGAAGGCTGCTTCCTCTGAGGAGCACGGTGTAGGTTTGTACACCTGCACAAACGCATGCTGCACATTTTCATATGAGGAGCCAATCGACACGTAATGCGACACAGACTCCCAGAACTCTGCAACAATGCCAGTCCATCTCGTTTCAAAGAGGACATGAATTTACACATCATTGTCTTAAATTTATTTCACTGACTCTTTTTACTCCCTCAAGTTTTCAAGTCGATTGATCTCAGCTTTAAGTCCATTTCTAACTCATTCATCTTCAGTCTTCAAACCACTAACACCCATTAAATCTCTTTTCTATGAACAACTCTCCCTATTCGCACCACTGTTACTTCCATCTTTCTTTTCAGTCATTTGGTCCTGACAGGAAGTGCTCAGCACAAATCCCATAATAATTTGCTCTGTGTCAACCATAGCACAACTTGAGTGGACATCAGAGCGACAACACGTCAGAGGCTGCTGGAGGATCACGAGTTCAGGCAGTGAGACTCAATAGTTTGTCCATTTAGGAAGTCGGTGTTTAAACGTGATCATAATGAGAAAAAAACCACTGTGACTTACGTGTCCGTCCGTTCCGTGCCACTGTCGGCCCATCTCCGTCAAGGTAAACAGGTGTGAGAGAAACTCTGTACTCCGTGTCCGACAACAGATGCTGCAGGACCAGGCTGTTCTGACCAGTGGGCACCGTCCTCTGGAAAATTTTAATTATTGGGAAGACAGAAGAACAGTTGTAAAGAAAAACAAGTCAGTTTAGTGTTTTCTTTAAAGGTATAATGTGCAAAACCCATTTCTGCCACATAACATTTATCTGTGTTAGGTCAAACACATGGACAGCGCTGTGCTGGATATTAGGAGGACTGCTGCAGTAACTCTCCACCTGCTGTTCTGTTTATGAAAAACAGCATGTCACAGGTACAGTAATGGTGAGAGGGAATCAACAACAATATCTTGTTTCCTGAAACCTGCTTTGAGTGTCACTTTCACTGTTTATGTGAGCTTTCCTGCTTTATAATTCGCATTACTTTAATTAATTTCACACCACACGGGTGCTGTGAGATCAGATGGTGTGAGGTGATGAGCCGCTGGGAGATGTTGTGATGGCAGGAGAAACACACAGCTGGAACAGGAATCCACTGGTTTGTCCAGCTGTTCTGATTTGATTTGCAAAAATCAGGAGGATCACAAAAAAAAACAAAAAAAAACAACAACCCTGGAAGTGTCATATGTCTGGCGTTCAGGTAACCTGGAGCCAGGGTTCCTCCTCACTTGTCTGTGAGCTTGGCCTTTTGTTCAGGGGAGCTGGCTTTGTCCTGCAGGCTCCTGTTCTCTCTTCATCTCTGCTGCTCACGCCTTCTTCTTCTTCTGCCCCTCTGTTGCTTTCTCCACCTTTGTTTTTCATTTCCTGTTTCTCTCCCTGTTGCTTATGAATTATAATGATTTATTGATTTAACCCAAGGGAGTTCTCTTTCTTTATTTTTATTTTTTGAAGCTTTTGACTCATCTTCATTTTCTCACCCTCATCTCACAAAGCCCACTCTGCCGTTGTTCTTCACACTGAGTTTGGATCGTTGGGCAAAATGAATGAAATATTCTAATACAAGCAATATCAACTGTATTTTCTGTTCTGTGGGTGGGGGGGCAATTCATCACAAAACTGTTAAGTGGTTTATATAAAAAGCACAAACCACTTGGCTATTAAATGTGTTTGGCTAATAAAACAAAACACTGACAAATCCAGTTACTGTGGTGCACAAAATCAGAGCCTTGCTCGCAACAGCCTAAGCAAAAATAAAGGGAGAGCTACGTCAGTAAAACCTTTACAGGACATTTTATATCATCATATTCCTGCAGCTCAGGTAAGTCAGATTCATTCATCAATCAAAGACATGGTCCAGCGTTTCAGTGTTCAGTGTAGCAAACCTGTAAACAGTTCAGTGGTATCACACCTATGACTAAACAGAGTGGGCAGGAGAAATCTTTTAATTTGTTGAATGCTGAATTCTGTGTGCATGTAGACAACCTGAGAGCCTTCACTTAGTCTTTGTGTGGAGCTGCCTCTCTCTGCCTGTCAGGCCTGCTTGCATTCTGAACATGTGCAGTCTTGCCCGGCTCCATCCACAACCCCTCCGCTTCCCAAAAAACACTCTCTCAGACGTGTCAGTCAGACAAACACTGCAGGCCTTGACAAATCAATTTCAGCCCAGGCTGATGAAAAAGGCAGCAAGTCTCTAAACTGTCACTGAGCCACACAGCTGGAAGAAGACGCCTCCAGCTACAGTTTTTAAACTCCAAATGCAAACACGGTTTCAAAAAGTATTTATATGATTCAGAAACCCCATCTAGCTCTGACAGAGGCTCTGTCCAGGCCCAGAATATTAAGGCTGATCCACCTGAGCTGCTACTGGAGCTGCAGGCTTGAAGGCAAACCGCGTGAGAAACACAGTCAAGGAAACAGGTGATGGGGTCAATTTAAGGTGACTATACCAATAAACAGTATGAACATACATCCGCTAAACTTCACAGTACTGGACCCAAAAAAACACTTCAAAGGATTTGGAAAAGAAAAACCTGATCTAGACACTTCTAAAACCCTGCAAAGACTCATTTAAACACATTTACAGAAGCCACCGAGCATAAAACGCACATCATAATCCAGGGGATCCAGGTGCAGGTGGCCCTCCACACAACTGGCTGATGAGACCCCCCTCTTAAGACCAAGATGCACCTTAATACAAAAACCTGTGAATCCCACGCCAAGAACTAGCTTCGGACAGAAAAAGCAGTTACCAGCTACCCCGAACGTACAACCACCTGTTATCACATGATTGATGTTATGCATCTTTAGATGCAAAAAGATTTTGGTTTTAGGTTCCAGGGTTGTTTGGAATAACGAACAAACCAAGAGCGATAGAGCAACAGATTCATCACCTTGATCCAGTTTCTGATGTGTGGATGCCATCATGGATGGCAAAGGAGTTGCAGAGTATAGAATCTAAAAAGTCAGGGACAGAAAGCAAACCACGACACCTAAAACTTTTTATTCCTCCCTTGACTATGTTTTTACCTCCTGGAGCATTTTACTGCAGAGCAATAATAGGAAAAACTCTGTTTACACACGGTGGAATTGCACTTGATGCCCTGCAGCTTTGGTTTATTGGCCACTGAATGAAGCAACACAGGGAAATAATGACGCTTCACTGAGTTCAGAACCACAGCTGCTGGCGGACAGATGGCTGCAGAATCAAGTCGCGCCCAAAGATATGGTGTAGATGCTGACATCTGTGAGAGACAATGACACAACTAACTGAATGGGTATAACCATTAACGTCCACATTTATAAGCTTGTAGAAAGCTGAGCGTTGAAAAAATCTGAACTCAGTGATAAAGGGTTTGTGTAATACTCCAGCAGTGGGCTCTAAAATGGCTTCAGTCTTGGTTTTTTTTACCTCTAGGGGGCAGAAACACTGCAGAAGAAGCTACAGAAGGGACAAATTAAAGGAAGATCCTGAATAAATGAGTGGCCTTTTCCAGGACAACAGTGGCCCCACCCAGTCAGAGCTGTGTGGGTCTGCAGCGAGTAAGCGAAACCAGCTAACTCAGAAATGCAGACACGGTTCCCAAACACTTTACTTTACCTGTTTACTTTACCTTCTATTAATGGAGCAGGGCCAGTGTCCTGCTCTGAGGCTGTGGTGGTTGTAAAAAGTTACACTCTGTGAGATAAAACATAGACGCTTTGAAATAACCAGCAGTGGTCCTCACAGTCCTCCACAGCTCAAAAACATGCAAACAAGGGTTTTTGGGGAATGAAAGAAGACTTGTAGAATTAATGCCAAAGTGCACCAAAACAAACAGCTTAAGATGGTGCACTGCAGCTGTTCTGGTGGCACGTGGGGGCCCAGCAACTTTAGCCTGGGTCGTCCTTTAGTCTGTCACCTGTCTGTAGCTGTTCTCAGGGTGTTGTCAATACGAGGCATCTAATTAGCATAATGCGATTGTTTCATGCACCGTTTATATAAAAAGACTGAGCAGAGAACTTTAAGATAAATTCAGGTGTTTACCACCAGCTTCTCTTTGAATACAGGCCCCACACCACTAAACCTACACCAAGTGACTAGCACTGACAGGCGACAGGTGCATCATCCGGAGACTCATTGTTTTCAATCCAGCCAGCACCAGTGTTGTTTTGCAGCGACAAAAATTTAAATGGAAACTCTTTTTTTCAGGTGAATGTGATTTGAGCATGTAACAAAACAATGAGATGCTCGGGATAAAAGCGGTGCAGAGAGAAGAAATCACAGACTAGTCTCAGCCCCCGGATCAGTGGGAAAAGAGAAAAGCAGTTAAAAATGCATAAAAGCTAAAGCAAAAACACTCCATGAGAGGATGTTTCTGGGGCCAGCACACCACTTACATGTAAATCTGAACTTAAATTACATGTCTGCCATCCCTCAAAGAAGCCAGACAAGAGAAGCTGATTTGCCTAAAGCCTGCCCATCAGAGTCTGGTATGGATTTGACTTGACACGGGGGGATGTTGCTTCCCATTAGCTATAGGCACAGCTCCCGATGATTAACACGCTTGTGTCTGACTAACGAAGTTTTAAAATATTGAAAGCCTTTTTTTTTTCCTGTCTGTTTTTCTGAATATGAATTTTTTCATCATGCTTAAAAAGCTCATTGCTGCCGTAAATCTGCAGTTAATTGAACTTGATTTGATTTTGTCGGTACAGAGCCACCTTGCCTTCGACAACTGTGTGCAAATTACTAGCAGTGTAAGCCCTGATTCCATCAAGATGAAGTGGGGAAAGTGCCATCCAGAAATCAATCGCTGGTAAATGAGTTAGTTTTCTCTTTTTTAATGGCTGGTGCCCATCACTTGGCAGCCTCAGGCCAGTGCAACTTGCTCTGGACAAAGCAGGAGAGG
>NW_018128163.1:247346-260182 GCF_001952655.1 Monopterus albus
GAGTGCAGCGCTCGGTGACTCACAACCTGACCAGATTGCCAAACGGAGCCCACAGCTGTTCACACTTTGATAAGAGGTCTCATTTAACAGGCTGTCGGTGAGAGCAGCTGGCGGCTCTTTACTGTCAGGATGAAAAGGCTGATGTGGGACCTGAGGCCAGAGTTGGCTGCAGACACACAGCAGCTCCCAGTGCAGGGACGCCACGGACTCGCACACAAACACACACCTGTCAGCATGTCGGATATCATACATGTTCTGATGCAACAGAGGAGCTGATTTCCTCATGATGGTTGCTACAAGGAGGCAAACAAAGAAAAGCCAACAAATTCAACATCAGACCACAAGCAGACAAGAAATTGGTCTGAGCAAATATGGAATTTACAGGTATGAGTGCATTTTATTTACTGACATGAACTCCGCTGAGCTTCGGCAGTTTCAGTTTCAGAATTAGTTTTGAATGTGTTGGATTTCACTGAAAATCCAACTAGCAGCAATAAAAGAACAGTTGTTGTGTACAGTAACTTGCAAGGACAATGTCAGTCATAATCATAATAGATGCTTGTCCTTGTCTTTTATGTTAGAACTTGTGTTTCAAGCTTGGTTGTTCTTATATCAATAAGATTTTCTAAGTTGTTACTGAGATTTTAATAGTGGTTCTGAACAACCTAATGCATGAAATTTGAATTACCAGGATTATAAAGCAGTTTGATCAACACTGATGTGTACAGAAACACTTCGCGTCAGATAAAGTGTGTTTGTTTCAGTGAAGCTGCACTGGTCTTTGACCTCCCTGGCCTCTTGAGGCTCGATACTCGTTTCTAAAAATCTTGGCAACTCAAGTTTTCCTGTTCTGTTGGCAGTTAGTTTTGCTTATTTTAAGTAATATTTCCCCAGTTTTATTCCTTTTTCTTGTTTTTGAGTTTTTGTAGTGAACCTATGACTGCACACTATAACGGTAACATTATCACAGACACACTGTACAAGACATGCACAAGCAAACAATACTGATGACCTGAGGGTGGAAAGTGGACACTCAGCTCCTCAGATCGAAGCAGGTTTACATGCAGTAACCGCTGCTGTTTTAATCGTGGAACTTCAGGCCAGTGTATAACAACTGTTTAGCCTCCTAACGTTTGTCTGACAAGAATGTTCCCACACAAACCTGTTCACACACCAGTTTCCACTTTACAAAAGCTGAATGTTTTTGCATCAGTGTTTGTTTCAGCCTCTCTCTGTCTGTTGTGGCTCATTAGTATGAGACCTGCCACTCTCTCTCTCTCTCCTCTCATGAGACTAACCCTTTGAAGATCTGCCACTGTTTTCATCATCATTATCCTCCTCTGCCTCGCTCTCGAATAGACTGAAAGCCTGCCATCAACTTTCTCTCCACGGAGGACTTTTAATCTGAGTGCCCGCCATCATCTTCATCAATAATCTCCCTTCCTCTGTTGAAGATTGACACTTTGAAGGTTTGGCTTTGTTTAAATCAGCATTTGCCTCTTTCTGTTCCTTCCATCACCCTCCAAACGTCGTGTATATCCCTGTGAATCATTTCCTGTCCAGTAACAGTCTGAGACCAACGTCAAACCTCCCATGCCTACGGTAAACAGGTACAGTGGGTTCCCAGCTGTACTCCGCAGAACTGGTCAGAAAGCATCAAAACATTTATGGAAAGCTCTCGAACCAGCATCATCTATTCCTCCTCCACTGATCCGTGGACTTAGTATGTTCCAAACTAAAGCTGTTTTGTGCAAAAAACACCACCTATGCTACTGAGTGAGGAGTGTGACATAAGTACCGGTGCTACAGCAGATTACTGGTAGATATGAATGATTAAACACAGTATTTATTTTTTTGTCCCTGGACTTTGGACCATTGGAATAAACTGAAACTGTTGTGAATCCAAGCTGACAACAGCTGCCGCCCCTCTCGAGGGAACAAATTAAAAACCTTTCATGGCCAACCTCCAAGTTTCAGTGCAACTACGAAGCTGTTAACACTGATGCAGAGGTAGATTATTTGGACCAGTTGCATCTGTAATTGAGGGAGTGGCTTAAATTACAATTATAACGCTGATAAAATCCATTTGATTTTCCACACAACTCGGTGAGAAGTGTGCCAGCATGTCCAGATCCAGAGTAAGACGCTTCATAAAAATGTATGTTCATTGATTCTGTGAAAACCAAACATTTATTCCTGATACTGAGCCAATTAAAGGAAAAAGCAACAGCCTGATAGCTTAAAATAAACAAACTGAAGGAAAAGTGCCACCTACATTGTTTGAGTGACAGGATCTCAGCAGAAATACCAAAGTACAAAAGATATAAAGCTGTTTAAAATCTGGAACTTCACTTGTTTCAATCCAAGTGAAAACAATCAAAAGTTATGAATCTGATTCCCATGAAAACAGACCAAAAACCAAGCCTCACCATCTCCTCCGCCCGGTCTCCCCTGGCGCTGATGTAGTTCAGCCGATAATGTCGGACGTTCCTGGTGTCGACCGGCTGCCAGGACACCCGCAGGCTGAAGGTGGTTTCCTCATCAATCCTGATATTCCTCACACCATAATGAGGAGCTGGAGGATCCGAAAGACGGGGAAAATCACAATGCAGGTCACTGAGTTAAATATCTGTCAGTTCACTGAAGTACAAAGCTGACACAGTCAGATGTTTTTCAGCTTCTGTCAGAAAAACCGATCATAGCAAAACGCCCTCCCTTTGGCGTTTCATTTACTCAGGTTTACAAATTCATATCCCAGAACCTTAGTGATGGATGATTCACCGTGGGCACATTTACAGCACCATCAGTGAAATAGCACCAGAAACTGTGTGACCAGACATTTATAAAATCTTGAACCCTGATTTTTCCTTTGGTAATTTCAAAGCTATAGAAGGTTGTTATACTGTTTTCTGTACAGATGACAGTCACCTGTGTAATTACTATTACTACTATTACACTTGATAAAAATCATTTCACATTATTGTAGGGCTGTAACCACTAACTAATTACTTTCATTATAAAAGGTCAGAGCATGGTGACAATCTCCATCATAACTTCCCAGAGACTGAGGTGGCATCATTAGACTTTTTTGTTTGTCCCTCTCAGTCCAAAACCCAAACAAACTGTGCAAATCCTCCGATTTCAGTCTGGAACTACAAAGTGATCGGCTTGACACACTCAATAAAAGACTAAAAATACTGAGACTCTTCTCGTCCATCATCGACACGGATGAATGCAGCACACTGCATGTAGCGTGATCCAGATACTGGGGAACGTAAACACCCACAGACAGTTAAAGAGCATCAGTCAAACCAGTCAGTCAGAGGCAGAGCAGGACAAAATGATGGACGGAGGAGGATGAGGTTGAACGTGAGGAAGAGGTGGAGGAAGACAGGAGAAGAAAACATGACGGTGGCAGTGGAATGTTTACCTGATGTGGTAGTGGTTGTCGTGGCAACAGTGGTTGTCCTTTCGACTGAAAATCACATATAAAACATTTGATTGATAAAACGATTCACAGAGGTTTAATAGAGCTGAAATCATCATCATGTTTGTTTCAGTGTGGAAAATAATGTCACAGACAGGCAGCGGGCAAATCAGCCAAAGCACCATACAGTGATTACTGCAAAGCTATTAGGAACACTTCCATCCACGGGAAAACTGGAACTCAGCTGTGGGGAGGTCTGATTTACCCGTGGACTCCACGAGCACCACCTCGTCGCTCTCGACCTCGTTTCCATAGATGGCGGCCAGGACGACCTCGTACTCCGAGGAGGGGCTGAGTCCTCCTATTACGTAGGTGTTATCATTTCCATTCACCAAAGCCTGAAAGAGAGGGAAACACAGTGTTGTGCTGGACAGATGTTCAGCTGGTACAGACCAATACAATGTCAGGGAAGCAGAAAATCAGATGAATACAGATGAAGTAAACTCAACTGAATTTTATTTCCAACATTTTTCTACATCACAGCAAGAAGCATCTGATTTTAGTATTATTGTAACTAGTGTTTGCGCCTTTCTTTTCATTGTTACATGACTGTACAAAGTCACAGCAAGTAGATCAAAACACAGACGCTGCCCAGCAGATAAATGAAAAGCCAACAGGCGACGTGACAACACGTTTATTATGTCTGAGATAAATCTCCCAGAGAGAGACGCGTTAGTTGATAGTTATTCTTTCACAGCCACCTCTGCTTCGTTTTATAACTTAACCAAATCATGTGAGATAAAACTGTGGCTCTGTTTTAATCAACAATAAGAAAAAAGACAAAAGACAGCGACAGCAAACAACAACATGTTATAAGGACCTCGGTTTCTGCATGTACCATTTGACATGTAGGCATGAAATAAGTGTTGTAACTAAATCAAATATCAGGCACATGGAGTCACAGAGGAGACGGTGTGCTAATAGAAAACAGTGGAGTGTGCTCTTCAAGTGAAGGAGGGCAAGTATCTGAGGAGCTTGTTCATAAGTGAGGCAACTGCTCCAGACGGTGTAGAGAAAGCTGAGGGAGAAGTGTCACCGCCTCCACTTCAAAACTCTCTTTAGGTCACAAGGTCTTTGGTAGTGAACTGAAGAGAGCGATAGCTAATACGAGCAGTTTATTAGGCTGGGTGTATTATTCTTTTGAGCTTGTTAAATGCTGTTAACAGGGAAGAGCCTGGTTTTTAAACCTCCAGTTAATGCAAGTTTGAAAGACAAATAACACAAAATCATGATATTCTCAGAAAAAATTTACCTGGAATTTAATAAATTTAATAGCAACTTTGTGAAGAGATCTAAAAGGCATGAACACACACACACACACACACACACCTCCTTGCTGTCTCTTCCATCAGTGGGTGTCCAGGTGAGTCGGTACAGCACCACGTCGGAGGCTGGGTGCTTCCATGACACCCTGAATCTGTCTGTGGAGATGTCACTGCTCCTCAGATCCAGCGGCTCTGGGACGGTCTCTACACACAAATACACATGGTAACAGAAATGAATGTTGCTTAATCCACCACAACGACCTACTGCCTGAATACTAGCAATGCTGCTATCACTTCCTACTTGTGGTGAAGGTGTCAGTCAAGGCCTCAGCTTGTCCCTCGTCATAGACAGCAACCACACCGACTGTGTACTCGGTCAGCGAGGTCAGGTTCCTCAGCAGCCAGGTAGTCACATGGCCAGCATCCACCTGAAGACACAGCGACAACCAACCGTGACATAGGTGAGTGAGCTTTTTAACTTTTCTCTTAGTAACTTCTTCTGTTCTTTATGCCACAGTTAGCAGCCTAGACTCTGTTCAGGCTGTGAGGTCGTTCGAAGTGCACAAAAACCCCGCCCTCATGCACCAGCTGAGCAACATGGCAATAAAGAGGTGGCTACGTGTTTTGGTACCAAGTGTAAGCATGTAAATCACTGAGTTTAACAATAAAGTTAGCTAGCTCTGTGTTTTCAGCAGCTCAGTGTGTGACTCTCATTGTGCAGGTACCGTCGGATCACATTGGCCGTGAACCGTGGCAGACCTGCCTACACCACAGCTTCACTACAGCAGGTCACACCTTGAGAATGTCGAACTATCTCGCAAATTGTGACACTAATTGTGTTAAATAACTGCTGCCCAGGTGTTGTTGTCAGCCTCAGCGAGCCAGGTGCCAGTTTAAACACTGACACTGAAAAGCTGGACCAAGATTTGTTTCTGGCCACTGATGAGAGCACTGAGGGTATATACTAGACTACACCCTGTCCTCAATCAGCCAATGTGCGTTATGTCCACTGAGTTGTGTAACCAGTGCTCCCAGTGGCTGAGGCCAGCAGGACGCCCTCACCTCATTGGTCTGGACTCCGTTGGTCTTGACGTACATGACGCGGTAGCCTTTGACCATCCTGGAGCCAGAGTCCCATGTGAGCCTGGCGGAGCTGTGGTCCACGTCTGAGAAGCGCAGGTTCCGTGCAGGGGTCAATAGTACTGAGGCAGAAAAGCAAACGTTACACACATGGCACATGTGTGTGACCCACAGATCCTGGAAGGTGACAATATAAACTGGCCAGAGGAGGCATATTTAGCTGCCGTTCGGTTTGTAATCAGGAATCACACTGCACAAGGCATGTGCAGGGATGTGGTGCACCCTGGGCCGTGCGTTCAGCGGGCAGGGACACTACTCCCGGACCAGCAATGCACCACGCTGGACACCTCACAATTCCATAGAAAGTCTGCTGTCATTCATCTGATGATTAGCAGTAGAAACACAACAACAAGCTGCGACTGAGCTGCTGCCATCGGGGGTCAGAGGTGAGTGATTCTGGAAGAGCAAAACTTTTTTACAGCCACACACTCCCGGGCTTTTGAGCCGAGGTTATTGGACTCCGCTATTTTAATTATAAAGCACATCAGCAGCACATCACATCACTCACCCACCCCGAGGTTCTGCCTCAGTTCCCTCTCTCTTTTTCATTTTCTCTCAGCCCTGCTCCCCCAGAGGTAGTACAAAAAAAACCTCTTACCCTCAAGTTTTTTTTTTATCCAGGGAATCTGATTTACTCTCAGAGGCCCAGAAACTTTTCTGCTTAGAATTACTGATCTGTTTTCTTTTTCCAAAAAAAAACAACTCCTGATTGTACCCTCCATTGCTTCACCTCAATTATACTGGGGGTCAGAGTAAAGACAAAGCAGCGGGGAGAGAGGGAGAGGAAGGGAAGGAGAGAGCGCTTCTGTTTTTACTGCTGGCCGTGCCAGAGTCAGCATAGGAATGAGGAGGCTGGGAAATTAAAAAGTTTAGAGATAGGTAAGTCTGCAAAGTTTCCAAATTTAAGAGTTCATATAAAAATATCCACTACAATAAACGACCCCTCATACAGATGTCAGAGGACACTGCAGATCAGCACAAGCAGCTTCGCCCAGGAGATTTAAAAACTAAATATAAGATTCTGTCTCTTTACGAACTAATTTTTAAACTCTCCCACAGGTTCGACGCTGTCTTCACTCCTGGCTGTTTCTTCAGGTAGGAAACATACCAAGCCAGACAGACCTGCGTGTCTGCGTGGGCATCGCCTTCTTGTGCCAGAAAAATTCTTCTGCTCCCAGCTACAGAAAATCAACTTCCAAAAACCACCTAATATGAATATGAACATCCAACTAACTGATGATGAAGTGTAAAGAATTTGGTTAGAATAGTTAAAAAACAAACTATATCTCTAACTATAGCTGCGTTTTGCTGCTTCTGATCTGCTTTTAACTTAACTAGTGCAAAACCCAGCGCTTGCTTGCAGACATCAGAGCTAATAAGATGTTTGATTTTGCAAAAGCAGCCTTTATCTTGTTGCTGTGTTTTTTTCCCAAGCTGCTTCAATTTGCAGCTGCGATGGCCTCATTTCACTGCACTGCATTAAAGCTCATTGTGTCCTAACGGTAAAGAAAACAACAATAGAATAATTGGGTGAAATGAGAAATAAGGAGCTTCTGAAGACAGAGATGATTTAAATGACCCAAAAGCACATTAAATACATTTCCCCAAGTCCAGATGCATAATGTGCTGCTGCAGCAAAACAAGAAACAGGGCAAACCTGATGATTAGTGCAGGACAGAATGCCACAAATATGAACTCTAATTAATTACATGTTTAATAAATACAAATGAAAAGAAGAAAAACATGAATCACCCCATATTTTCTCCAGGCACAATCACTGCATGACAGAGACTAACCACCAGAAACAAAAACAGATCTGACAGTCAGATGCTTTTTTTTTGAATGAATGAATGAAAGAGCGAATGAGAAACGAACATGACGACTGACTGAATGTGTGCACAGATATGGGGGCCTGAAGCTCCGTCTGCATGGATGAGCAAACAGTATTGTAACAGAAAAAATAAACTAGACGAGATCTCAGTCCCTGCCAAAAAAACAACCACCGCCTCCTTCCAACAGCTGCCAGCGCCTTTAGCTGGCCTGCATTTAGTCTCACACACCATAAAGACATGAACATGTCCTGACTAAAAGCCGCAGGCCACAAACCATAAAGGAGACCTCATAAACCATTAATTAGTGAGTGTGGTGGGGGATTGGGGAAGGTGCAGGGGCCAGGTCCTCTTGTCAAGGCTTCTAAACTCTTTAAGAATGAAAGAGAGGTGCAAAGAGTAGCTGTATGAGCGGAGGCTGGAGCAGGCGCCACACAGCGACTTGCCACTGCTGGTTGCCAGAAAACATGCCAGGACGTGACCTGAACATGCTACAGCTGTCCTGAAGAAACTGCACCACTATAACAAAACACTCTGCAAATAATAGGTCACTGAAACTGAGATCAACTTGAAGCTTGAAGAGGGTTAATCAGAGTAATCAGCTGCTGCAGCGTTTGGAGTGATCCCTCCTCGCTGCTCCTTCACTCATCCCCACGACACCACACAGCTTTAGAAACTTCACCGTACAACTTCTAAAAACAAGTGCTCATCATACATAAATATCCACATCTTTTGGAAGGTGCATGTGGCGCTCCTGTACCACAAAGCTAGGTTTCCATAGCCTGGACAATGTCCATGTTGTCAGCACACTGTTATCTGACATGATCTGTCATCTTCTACAGCAGATTTAAGGGATGTGGAGATTGTGGTTAACGATCAAAATCTGAAGTCTATCCACATATCTCAGAGCCCCAAAATCTGGATTAGATTCAAGACTGGTGCCAACAGAGCTCTCCTAGGAGCTGCTCACCACTGTGGTTCACACTGCGACACAGTTGCTTCACTTCCTGCTGCCACACCAATAAACAGAGGGAGTGATTAGAGGGCAGATCTGAGGGCGGAATTTTGAGTTTTAGAGAATGAGCAAATGATTTTCTGCAGATGGATGAAGCAGTTAATTGACTGATGATTTCAGTGCCATGTGCGAGGGACTCACATGTGGTCTGCTGGCTGGTCATGGGGTCACTGGCCTCCTCTCCGTACATGGCGTAAACTGTCACTGTGTACTCAGTGGCCGGAGTCAGTCCCTCTAGCTCCACCTCGTTCACTGAGTCTGACACCTTCACCTGCACGCACACACACACACACACACACACAAGCACAGAGCATGAAGGTATGCGCCTTCAGCTGAAAGAGGATGCCGACCTCCTTATTTTTCTCACCACCTTCTTATCTAGTCCATTTCTCTCATTCATCTGTCCGTTTATCTGTCGTATCATCTGCCTCTCTGCATATCTACTCTTCTGTCATCCCTCCATAAGCCCACGGTCCTGTCCAGACAAGCAGAGGATCAAGGTGTGATTACCTGAGAACATGTTTGAATACAGCTGTGCCTTTTTTCTCCTGCTCTCAGCAGGTGGGACTTAGCAGGCTCCTCCAAACTATGTGCCTCATGTCGTGAACTGCTACATGCAGCATCACAGTCTGATCCCAGAGCAGCAGTTTGTTCCTCAGGATGACTACAGCTGCTCACACCCAGCAGCCACAAACTTCACCCGCTTTCAAATTCTGCAATTTAAAAAAAAGGCGCTCACAAATGTTTGTCCACCAGCTGTTCTTGTTTGATGTTCTACCAGAATAGGAACCAGACTTCATAGCTGATGCAAAATGTTAGACTTGGCTCCAGGCGCTGACTCAAAGTAAACTGCTAACATAAAGCCAGTCATGTCCTGCCGTTCCTCTGTCTCTGACTGAGCCAAAACTGAATTTTTGCTAAGGTCATCAGCGGGTTCCTTTTCATTTGAATATATTTAGACCTATTTTATCCCCCAGTGTCACTTTCCTGTACCATACCCTGGATGTTTCCACAGCAAATGTACATTGATGTTTTAGGTTTCCCATCAGTAAAGCAGCCTGATGCAGAGTTAGGATGCATGTTGGTTTGTCGCATACTGACATGTAGAAACAGAAACACAGTGAAAGTTGGGCTGCTGAACTGAGCTGATCCTGGCTTCCCTGTAAAACCTGAACCCTCATCACTTTTGAGTTTTTGTTGGCAGGGCAACAGTCAGTTTTGGGGACACGGTCTTCAAAGCCATTTCAGATGTAAACTCTTCCTCTTGCTGTTCTGTGAGTTTTGCTCTCAGCCCATGTGGATGAAAGCAGTTTACCATGTCAAACTGGTCTGGGTTGGATTCTTGCTTTGGCCCAAACAAGCTCCCCACATGGTCTGTATGAGCCAGCCAAGCTGGGGCTCGGACAGCGGCGCCTCAGAGCCAGCCTCATGCTCGCCGCAGGAAAGCATCCACCTCAATCCAGAAATGGTTTATATGGCTTTCTGCCTGGAGGGAAACATGGCGGCTGGCATAATGAGGTCTAATGGGAAAGCGAGGGATCCAGACGGCTGGCTGTAGCCTTCATACCTCTCCCCCTCCTCCTCCCTAACTGTCAAAAATCTTGGTTTAGCAGTTGGTTTTGATGTTTTCTTATCTGTCTCAGTGTTTGGTTTTCAGTAAGGATATGTCTAATATTCAGTTTTTCTTCTCTAGCTGAGGACAAATCTCTATGTTCTGCCCTCTGGTTCATCATCTATCGATTTTTTCAATCTATAGAACTCTGAATGTGGCGGACTTGTTTCTCCCTGATTGCTGGAGCACCACAGTGAACGAGGCAGCTCAGGGTTCATCGTGTTGTTTACTGTGCTGTGTTGAGAAGCTGCAGCTGTGACTAAACTGTTTTCTGCTGCTGATTTAAAATTTGGTCATGAACACCAGAAGAAAATGTGTCATTTCACCGTGTGTCTTCTCCTCTGTCCTCTGTCTCTGCCATACCGAGCATTATAGAGAGCATAGAGGATGTTCTCCACAAGCAGAATGGAGGGAAAACAGAAGGAACACCAATAAGAAGCACACAGTAAAAGCCCATTTTTACTTTAAAGCAACTCAGTTACAGATACAAAGGCATCAGGTCAGTGTTAATAAGCTGAATTAGCCGTCTGTGTCACATAGTTGCCATCTGTAAACAGACCATTTCAAAACAACTCCAGGTGTCGCTCCTCTGACGTTCAAAGACAAAACTCCAAAAAAAGTCAAAGGTGTTTGCAAGGTCAAGCTCTGCAATTAAGAAAACAGACTCAGACTAGTTACTGCCTCAAAACTGAGAAAACGTGTGAGATTTGCAACATGCAAACCAACTCTGTTCTGTGTGAGTTTCATCAGCTCAAACACTCCTTTACCCAAAACCCCAGCACTGTTGGAGGGGCTTGTTAAGGATCTCTTTATTGAACAGGTCAGCTGGAAGCACACTAATGGTGCTTTAACGTTGCCACTTGCCTGCAGATATCTGTTAAACGATAAATATCACCACTCTTCTTCCTTGACTTCGGTTGTTTTTGAACCCAGCGTTGCAGACTGTCTTTTTTAAAGCAGGATTAAATCAAATGCTGTGGACATACGACCGAGTCTGGAGCTGGAGCATATTGATATGGACACATTCAGGAAATACCACCTGAAATCTTGTAGCTCTGCCTCTCTGACACACACACACACACACACACACTCCTCACCTCCTTCTCGTCTGCAGGATCACCCTCGGTCAGCGGGGCGTAGAGGATCATGTACCCAGAAGCCCCAGCGGCGGTCTCCCATCGCACCCTCATGGTGCTGTGAGTGATATCAAACAGCTCCAGGTCGTGGACGGTGGGCAGGGCCACTGTAGGACATAAACACAGGACGGGGTTGAGGAGCTCATGCACAAAAAGACCAGATGCACGACTTCTCTCAAGCAAACGCTGATATGAAAAGACGACCCATTCATTAACTGACTAGTCATTAACTGTACAATTCATCAATTTCATGTTTATCACTTTTATTTTTACGGTAACGTCGACTTTCCAAGTTTGAATTTGAACACAAAGCTGACAACCTGCTTTAGAATTTGAGACTTTCAGCTTAAATAGGTTCAAATAATTTCTAAATGTCAGGGAAAGGTCTGGCTAGTATTTGGGATTTATTAAACCCCGTGCCTTTCAGTCACTCAGTTCTGTCTCTGATCTCACAGCAGAAGAAAGACGTGCAATTACATGTTAGTCCTGTACCTTTGGTCTTAATCAAGCTGTAACCCTCTGTGGGCTCTTAATCTTGTCATAATTTAAAATATTAAATACTGGTCCAAGACATCTTCAAAAACCAGTATCAGTCAGCTCCGTTCCCTGCGGTCATATATTTTCTCCCAGACAGTCCAGTGTAACCAGCACTGGCAGATTAGTCACAGCCAAACCCCATTAACATTGGCACAAGGTCAACTTGCAACTTAGCATTCAACCTCTACAGAGGGGGAGGCATTCCCCGTCATTAATCAGCTTGCGTCAGGCACCACGAGGCCAGAGAATCCTGCCAGGCTCTGGTTCAGTGTTTCAGACGTCAGGCAGCGCAGCTGGAATTAGAGCTCGCTGCAGGGGACCTGTCAGAGGTGGAGGACCAGGGCTCAGCGATCCTATTGCTCAAATTCATAGAGTCTTCTGCTGTAGATGTAATAAACCAGGCACGCATGTCTACAGACATGAAGCTTTTCCTTTCAACCCTTTCACTTCTTTATTACCTAAAGAAATGAGTGAATAAAGAATCTGCATTTTCACTTCAGTTTGTGTCATCGGTTATTCCACTGTACAAATCTGGTGATAAGCACAACTTCACAAATTATAGACCGGTTTCTCTGTTGTCACAATTTTCAAAAATCCCGGAAAAACTCTTTAATAACAGATTAGATACATTTATTGATAAACATAAAATCCTCTCTGATTGTCAGTATGGTTTTAGGTCGAACCAGTCGACATCTTTGGCCATTACCGACCTGATGGAGGACATTACAAGTGCTATGGATGAGAAGAAATACACGATAGGAATATTTATTGACCTAAAAAAGGCATTTGACACAATCAATCATGAATTATTAATG